>NW_011499850.1:915038-981748 GCF_000495115.2 Populus euphratica | reverse complement strand
GGAATGCCGCTCTTTGCCTCTTTTGGCCCAGAAAGCAAGTGGAGAGCTCTGCTGTCTAACCTCAGCCTTTGAAATCTTTGGTCTAATACTAGCCTGTAGATGCATGTTATAGACTTGTAGATGGCAATTGGCTGAGGTGGACTGGTGTCTTGGAGAGCACCTTTCCAATCTACCATGAAGTTTGGATAGTGGGAAGATTTTAAAGAGATTGGATAATCCAGAATCGGGTTAAAATATAGCCCAGAACGAGAAACTTGAAGGCTGACAATATACCATTTAGTCACAGTTTGGCATATTCAGTGACTAGCTAGAAGCTCTTTCTGCAGAAGGTAATCCGATCTCCAACATAGTGTGTGTGTGTGTGTGTGTGTGTTTTGCTTGGTCCAAGCTTGCATTTCATGCACAATGGCCTAGTTGGTATCCTGAAAGGGAATTCAGATGCTGGTAATGAAGACAGAGTTGGCTATTTGCTAGTGAAATGGATCTCAGGGATGTAGCAAGAGAAAGGCGAAAGCAGAAGAAAAAGAAACAAAACACATCCTATTAAGAAAATTAGAAGTTACACAAGGACATTGTGATGCAATGTCATTTGATGATGGATTTTACAAAAGAGACTAGCTAGCCAGTCAGTCCATGAAAGAGACTTGGATTTTCTTGGGGAGACATGTACCCATGAACCCATCCTCAAAAACTCTATCACTAGTGAATCCAAAACAAAGCCTAACACCTATACCCTCTTCTTTCCCACCCAATTTAACTGTTTTCAAGCTTGTTTGAAAGATGCCTTTTAGCCATTTCTCAAACTGACTATTCACAAAAGAACCCGAACCTTCTAATACCTCCCCTAATACCCTCTCTTCAATGCTAAAGTATACCCCATTTTGATCCCCAAAAACCTCATTAACGTTTCTCTTGATCTTGGATGACAAAACCTCTGTCATCTCTATACCGTGAGTCTGATTTCGATCGAAAACAAAACGGTTCTTGATCATATCAAGAAGCCCCTTTGGACTAAGCTGATCAGATGAGGTCTCACGAGTCAGATCACTTGAAATGGGGCTGAATTCCCCTGGTTTTCCCTCGCTTTTGTCATCCTCATCGGCCTTCAGGTTGAGATCAAGGGTGTTGAAACTTGACTGCCTTGAGAAGTCTTTCTTCTTGTTTCCATTCTCATCAGGAAACCAAGATGCATTTTCCTTTTCATCGACTCTTGGAGACTTAGACTTGCCTGAAATCTCCCACTCAGCTTTTCTCTTGTGGTCAATGTTGGGTGTTCCAAAACTAGCATTTCTTATTTCATTCACCTTCAGTGTCATCTGGATAACAGAATCATCCATCTTCCTGTCTTCATAAATGATGGAGTCACCCCTAGTCAAAATAAAGATTACTTGGCTGGCATTTCCCTCTCTTCTATTACTTGATTCTCCAAATTTTCCACTTTCAAATCCATCAGCAAGGAATTTCAAGAACCGCGTCTCAGCCAAATCAGCATCTTCCACAAAAACAACAAGTTTTTCTTGGTTTCTTAAGGCTCTTGCAAGCATCTCGGAATATGAGGTCACCTCATTATCCCTTTTCCTCATGTTCAAGTGTAGCAACAAATCAGCAGAGCCTAACACAGACTCAGCAATTGCGAGTGCCAATCTTCTCTTTCCCAACGTGTCATTCCCTTGAATCAGTAACCAGGTGTCTTTTTCATTTGACTTGGATTCAACCAAAGCATCCACTATTGAAGGAATGGATTCAGATTGCCAAGGCACATTCTCTTTCAGCAACTTGCACAAATGACCATTTCTCCCCTTCTCCAGTTTGCCTATATCAGAAAACAAAGAATTCCCAAGTGCAAGGGTGATTTTTACTTCCTTGCCTTCAGTATTCTTCAGAGAATCCAAGTTTGGTTCACCTGGTTCATTCTTCTGAGTACCATTAACGAAGTTGAACTCAACATGGCACGACTGTTGTCTTCTAAATTTAGGCACACAACTGGAGCTGTAGTTAGGCTTCAAAGCTGAATCTCCGAAGGAGATTGAATTTGAATCTGGGAAGAAGCTGTTTTGGCTTGGCCACCAAGGATATGATGAAGCAAATGAGAAATTTTTTCCAAGCAGGCTTTGATTGGTATACAAAGTTGAGTTCAAGTTGCTCTGTCTTCCCTGGTGGTGTAGGCTGTGGCACAATCTGTTCCATTTTCTCCTCAACTCAACAAATTCATCCTGAAAATTTAAATAAAGATATTAGACAGATTATCCACTTGACAAGTTCATTTATATATTGTTTTCTCAAATTGTTACAGAACAGAAAGGCCTCATCTTTGCATTACCTTTTGAATGGAATTTGTGCCTTGTGGCTGAAGCCAAGGAGGCAAATGTTTCTGTTGTCCTGATTTGAGTGAATGAACTTCTTTCTCATAATTAGAGTTGCATTCTGGACAGCAAGTGAATCTATCCTCTTCCTCCTTGCCATCAATAATGAATGGCTTTGTTTCCAGGACTAGAGATGGGTTATGGGAGAACTTTATCCTTGAATCATGGATGCTGCCATTAACAAGTTCATTACACAAAATCCATTAATAAACACAATTAACCAAGCTGAGGGTAGACAGCAAAGTGGACTAACAAATGCAGAACAGTTAAGCTGCTACTATCTTGTCTTGGGCCAATAAAAATTCAAACATTCCTCTAATAGTAAATGTTTCAAGGTTATTGGGGGTGTCAAACACGCGCGCGCGCGCGCACAGGAGCCAGTGCTATAAGAATTAAAAAAAGGCAAACGAAATAGGCATAAAAGTCAAAAAAAAAAAAAAAGTTGTCTAGAAAATTTAGGTCTAGACTCTATTAAGTATCGACTAAGATCTTCGTTCAAAATCAATGAATTCTACCTCTACATTCTTTCAAAGAAATGAAACTGATCAAATTTAAAGTCACTCAACCAAAAAGTAAAGCAAAGTGCAACCTTGAAAACCTTTCATTTTTACTTTTTTTCCCTTTTCTTTTCTAATGATTCTGCTATAAGAAAAATCTGCAATATGCAGTTGCTGTATACATCCTGACAAAACAAAGTAGCACAAGGACAATGATCCATATCTGTGACCTGTCTTACCACCTAACCATGCTTTTCACAGTGTTTTTTTGCCTCATTCAGACCATAAAGGGATGCACAGATAGAAAAGTACAAAAACAAAATAAAAAGCTTCAAAAAATTGATGAAAACCAACGGATGATTTATGTATTTCTCTATCTAGACATAATAATGGATATGTAGATAAAATAATAATAACGGTGACGATGACAATAGAGGTGCCGGAAGTTACCTGGATGGATGGAGGCTCAAACCAAGTCCACCTGAAGGAACTGAGACAGCTTGAAGTGCCCATTGAGTCTCAAGAGAAGGTTGTCTCATCTGACACTTCATATATGTTTGGTAACTTGCAGTTGCCATTAACCATATTTTTCTGTTTGGGCTACTATATTCAGAGAGTAGCCTTCCGATTTCTCTGACTAGATGATCAACTGGACTATAAACAGATACCTCTCCATTAACAAAAGTTTCTTCAACAGTCCATTTCAGGTCTCCTGTATAGATAATGGCCCCACTTTCACCAAGAGAATCCACTTTTCTTTTCAGTTCTGAGAGATTCATTTCCACATCTTGTTTCTTCATGAACTTCAAAGAAATTGGTGCAAACTGAAACTTGATAAACTGAGTTTGTTTCAATTGCATTGGAACCTCTCCTCTTTCTAACCTTCCCATCAACTCTCCAATAAGACCTTCAGTTACAGACACACAGTCACCAACTATCACAACATTCTTTCCATTCTTTCTCAATAAAACCTCCAAAACCAACTTGATATCTTCCTTCACCGAACCAGAATCTGTGAAATAGTTGTTTGAAACTTTCTTTTGCGCTGAAAAAAGAGCTGGGTTTTGCTCAGAAGAGTAAGTCAAGAAATGGCTTTGCCAAAAGGTAGTAGGGTTAATGACTTCTCTTTGAGTTTCAGTAGAAGGTGAACAAGGTGAAGAGAAAACCCCACCAGAAGTACTATAACACTGAAACACAGAAGAAGCTGAAGAGTCCTCTATATTGTTTTTGACTGCAGTGCTAGAGAACCCAGCCTCTCTCATAACCCTACTAACACTAGGGTCATCTAAGATGGATACGATAAGTTGTTCAAGCTCAACCTTAATAGTCAAAAGAGGTTGTTGTTGTTGCTGCTCTATGCAACCTCTTCTTTGATGTGCTTGTGCTCTTTTGAGGGCTGCAATCAAAGCATTGGACAAAGATGGCTGGCCATGAAGTAAAGGACCAGGAGTTGTTGGGAGTCTGTTGAGTGCAACATTAAAGCAAAGCTCAAGAGCTCTGCATTGGAGAGGATGCGAAGTCTGATGAGGCTGTGATTTAAGACAAGCCCTTCTCAAAAGACTAGTTCTTGAGCTCAGCAAGGTTGCAGCTACATGCAAAGGAGTGACCTGAGCATGGCCTCCCCTCCTTGCCAAGCTAAGAGAGTGCTTCAATACTGAAGCAGCCTCTGTTGTGAGGGTCTGCTGGACCGTACAAGCTCCTGAGCGCATAACTTAGCTAAATCCCACCCCCACACCACCCCCTTTGAAAGAAACCTGTGTGTTTTCAGGACCAAACTTCTCCCTTTCCTTAGTTTTTTCTTATGTTTTCTCTCCCCCTTACACCACCCCCACCTCTCTCTTTGTCACAAATCCTAAAGCTTTAAGCCTCACAGAAAAGCTGGTTACTTTCCTCTCTTGTGCTTAGAGGAAACGAGAACTACCACCCTGGTTTTGTAGGCTTGAGCTGAAAATGGATAGTGAGATTTTTTGAAAGGAGAGCTTAGACGTCTTAGTAGAGTCTTAGAAGAACAAGTCTAGATCACTCCACCTTCTTTATACTCCTTGCTGCTGATCTAGCTTTTGCTTTTTCTCTTTTTTATTCCCACTTATTCATTGCTTTCTCTGTCCTAAGTTAACAGTTAACAGTACCTCTGCAACATCTTTTTATCACCCAATGTCCCTCTAAAGGGTACTCTAATAGGTCACTTGATTTATGTTTTGGTGATAATTATGATAAAAAAGAAAAGGGCTTACCTTTAACAATCATATTCTTTTTGTTGGGACTCGCAAATATCAAAATCATATGGTAAAATTTAATGGCATGCCATGCATGATAGACTTATAAATACAGAAGATACTAAATTTCCTCCCTAGCTAGATGATCAAAAGCTGCAAAAAGAAGATTTCAATCTAATTCTTCTTACATTGTTTACCTTCTTCAAGAAAAATTTGTATGTGGGTGCGTTTAATATTAATCAATACAGGAATAAGATTACAAGTTCAACAAGATTTCAAGAGCCGAAACTGTGAGACTGCTATTCCTCAAAGGAAAACTGTCTTGTATTTTAGGATAACAGCATTTCTAGTATTTCTTTTTACAGGAGAGAATACCATCACACCTGGACTATCAAAATAACACCAATTTATTTATAATTAGCAACAAAGTTTACACCTTTACATGTGTTATTTCTTCAGTTTCAAAACCTGACTTTGAAAAAGGCTCAAAGAGTTCACTCAATTTTTTTTTTAAAAAGTCATTAAATTCTTGATCACTTAATTAATCATAGATTAACTCAAGTTAAATATAAGATCGATTTAATAAACCGGTTTAAATTTTATAACCATGCTACTTCATGGGATAAAAAAAAAGGTCCACAAGAAGGACCCAGGATTCAAAATTTATTATCCATAGGCAGAGATAGCTTACCTTTCATTTTTCCACATCATCTTCTTCGAATGGACAGACAAAACCAGCAGAAATTCAAAAAAAGTAGTAAAGAGAAAAGTTGGATTAAAAGAAGGCTAGACTGCGATGAGAGATAAAAAGGAAATTGTTTTCTTCTTTATTTTTTTAGGATGATTTTATTTTCTTCTTCATGTTTATCATCTTTTGCTTGTATGAAAATATTTAGTTATCAAGAAAAAGAAAAAAGGGAGAGTCTCTCTCTTCACGCCAATCCTCGTAGAGAGACAGCATTTTATTCCCAAAGTACTCAAAAAGCAGCCCTCTGTCTCCTATCCTACATCGCATTATTGGCTCTTTTTCAGCTCTCTCTCCCTCCCTTCCCTACAACCTGTAACGTCATTTTGTCTTAATCCCATCTCATTTCCAACACCCATGGTTATAAAAACCAGCTGACTCAGTTAAATACTCGAGTCATATGTTGTACGCATTTATTAGCTACCTTCAATCAATCTAAAATGATGGTATTTAAAAAAAAATTCTTAAAAAATAAAATATCAATCGTTTCAAATTTTTTTTTTAAAAAAATCAAATCATGTCTTGGGTTCATCTTCTAGTTCTATATAAGACCCAACAGGAATAATATCTAAGAATCAACGTGTCGCTAAGTTAATCCGTAGGGTTTAATAACACTGCAAGCAACCCTCTTGGAAAAAATGGTCTTTAATTTGCTAAATAGAGGAGGTAAAAACACAGAAATCTGCTGTGCTTACAGACAACGATGTTCACATCCTGTTCATGTAAGAAAGAAACACACACTACTGTTGGTTGTCTGCATGTGTCTTTGGTCATCAAGAAATATACTTGATAGGTTTCTTATCCTTTTCCCTATTTTGTTCTTATGGTTGTCCATGCTTGGACATCAAGGAACATGCATCTATGCCTTTCATCATTCCTCTATTTTTTCGCTCAGTAACTGTAATATTCTGAGTTATAGTAATTTACAGATGGTAGAAAATTGTGGGTAATTTTTCACTATCTTATTGCTTTGCTAATTCACCATATAGCTTCATGCATGCTTGAGTAATTGTAACTATAACAATTCTGTTTTGACCTTTTTTCATAAGCTTGAAGTAGAAAAGAAAGCAATAATTAATTAAGTTACTTAGGAGACAACATCCAATGATAATGGAATTAAATATATAGAGAATATTTAATTAAATTCAAAAATTAACTTGAAAGTTTCAAGATGATGAAACTATAGTTTACTTGAAACTGTTACTAATTGGCATCATTTCAATTAATTCTTTTTTATTAAATTCAACCAATGAGGAAGAGACCTACTTGTTGCATAGTCCCCAGGAGCTCATGACCATTTTATCTTAGAAAAAAAACTAATGCGTTTTTTTCTTATGAAAAAAATGTAAGAAATTTAAATTGTACTAGGATATTGTAGGGTCTTAAAACAAATTTGTTTTTACTTTTCAAAAGAGCTTTTAAAAAAAGAAATTTTTTTAAAAAAATTTCTTTGATTCAAATTAATTTTTCTTTTTATTTTTAGATTTTTTTAATGTGCTAATGTTAAAAATAATTTCTAAAAAATAAAATAAAAAATATTATTTTAATATATTTTTTAATAAAAAACAATTTTTACCACATTTTTAAACAACCCTTTAATATACAATAACCTCCTATTTTCGATTCCATGCCCTCTAATATTTTTGAACAAGTCTCTTGTTAATGAATAAAATCAAAAAAAATAAAATAAAGAAAAATAAGACTAAAATTAGTAGCCAAGCTCAGATTTATAAATCCTATAATAACTCATGACTTGGATCATTTCTGTTATGAAAAATAAGACTAAAATTAGTAGCCAAGCTCGGATTTATAAATCCTGTTAGAGAAATTATTTTAAATCAATCTAAAATAATCCTGTTTGAGTGTTTTATTTTTATTAAATTAAAAAAATATTATTTTTAAAAAAATAAACTTGATTTTCACAATGTTTATTGAATTGCAATAAACCAAATTAATTTTTATCTATTTTTTTTTCAAAACTTAGATTTTAGATTGAACTACCACAACCCACATGTTTAATAACACTTGGCAAACCTCAATTCCACGGAAAAAGTTTTAGTTACTGCTATCACCAATCATTTCATAAGAACTTCACGGACTTCTTTCTTTCTTTTTTTTGGAGGGGGGTTATCATTTGAACTCCCTTGATCGTGATGTAATATACCCTAATTCTTGTTTTTCAAGTGAATTTTTTCTAATTATCCAACAACCATATGCAACATATATATATATATATAGTAGCTCAGTATTATGAAAAATAAAACCTATACATTATAGCTACATTATTATATAAGATGAGAATCCCCGGAGCTAGCTTTTTAGAAGTAGACAGATAATAAGTTATTCATAAGGAATATTTCAAGCTTTTGGGTGATGTGGGATGTGATGGTGATATCTTACCATGCAAAACGAATTAAATTAGAGGTTCAATCAACAAGGGAATTAATGGGGCCACATCAAAAACATTAATCTCCTCCAGATTTCTTCATGCATGATTATTTACTCAATATTTACATTAGTGTAAACAAATAGCAGGTTAATTATGATATGATATATTGGATCTAGATTAATTTAAGGTTTTTACCCATGTTACATGAAAAAATTACACAAATATTTTATACAATCTATATATTTTCATAAATATATTTATAAGTATCCTAGATATTTATATTAAATATCTTATAATTTAGATATTTATATTAAATATCTTAGATATTTTTTAAAATGTTTATCTAAAAAATTTATATATAAATATATCTTTTTAGGGCATAAGAAGATACTAAAAGAAGATGAGAGTTCAAATTTCTAGATAACACCAAACATATCTGATATAATATTTAAATAAGATTTAAAGAAACGTAGAGAATATTTATTTTTAATTGTTATCTACATTGATTTACATTGATTTATGTATCAAATTTTTTTTTATAGGTGTTGTACGTAGGGCCATCAAATTTTCTGTGTACAATTTTGTTAAGCCCATAGAAAGCGTTCGCAAACTTCTCCTTTGATTTTTTACCATCCTCATAGGATGCGAGTCTCGATTTTTACCCAAAAAATGATTGAAAACAGATATTTTTAATTTATTTAAACAGTAATTTGAGCAAGGAGAAAACTTGAACGGGGAGACTTCCAAGAATAGCATCTATACAGGACGTAAAAAGATTGATTCAAGGGTTATTTTCCCAAGTTTTCATTGCATTAAAAGGAGCCAAAAGAAATTTGCAGAGTGCTATGCCACCATCCAAAGAGTGCTTCAGTTTAAAGTATTTGGAAAGAGCACATTCAAAATTCGTGAAGCCAAAAAATCATGCTCTTGTCCTCAGTATTAGTTGATGGGATATGGAATTATTTAGTATTTGGTTATTATTTTGAGATAAAAATAATAAATATATTGATCGATAAATTAAAAAATACATTTGCTTGTTTTCATTTAAAAAAATAAATTTATTTTAAAAATATTCTAGAGATATTTATATCTTATCTCTTAGCTCCTATCCTAAAACACTATTCAAACACGATTTTAATTAAAAAAACTAGTAATTAACTTTTTTTATTATGATTTTAGTTTTAAGTCCAAAACAGTTATTATTATTATTATTTAATAAATGTACAAGTATAAATATCATAGCTTGTCCAAAACTACTTAACATGAGCTTGCAAAAAGTTGGTCTGAAAACAGTTGGACTGCTGACAAAAAAAATCTTTTTAGTATTATATTTTGAATTTAGAAGATCTTCCTTGTTAAATCAAACCCAAATGGTCATCTAATCTCCATCCAAATGCTACTTAAATATTAATCCTCATCGTGTAACACATGAAAACTTTTATAATTAATGAGCACAAAATCCTGCTTTCTCGTCAATTTTTGTGCTATTGTACAAAATACACACTTCCTCAGGCCTTTAAAACTACCTTTTGTTTTTTGGGTCAAAAAAGTAGAAAAACAACACGCATTCAAACATGGGTCTAAGCAAAGTCATAAATATCGTCTAGGCTAACATTTTCATGCAAAAAAGCTTTATATATTAAGGGTAACACTGCTAATAAATACTAGCAATAAATACCCTTTTAATAACTTTTATAATCTCTGCATCTTCTCATGATTGTGAGCTTCATAGGACTATGTTTGATCCATTGTAAGAAGGAGATGAGAGATGAAATGGGAAGACTCTATCTTTTGCTTTAAAGTGATGGAGCACTCCTTCCTACGTACGTGCTCTTTTGCTTGTATAATGAATGATATATATGAGGTTCATATAGCTAGTTGGGTTATCAATGCTCCTTTTGCCAAGGAAAATTGTGGTATTGATTGAAAAAAAGGGCTAGTTCGAGGGGCAGGTGTTCAAATCATTAGGGCATAATATTTCAAGGTTTAAAGTTGGTGATGATCAAGAGGTGAAGAATGAGAATTTCTCATCTTGGAAGAAAAGTATCCCTTTATGAAATTAATTGGAGATTGCGTAATTCTTTTGTGTCATCTTTGGGAGTCCTAATGATTTGGTTTGCAATTTTCAAAACCAATATTCAACAAAGGGTGAAAAGGGGTTAAATCACAAGATACATTAAATGGAACATCAAGGCCCACATGACAAAAGCAAGACCACTTAGCAGTACCATATATAAATCAATATCAACTCATGACCTCATCCCATTTTGCTTTGCTTTGAAAAAATTATCAATCAATAAAGTGCTCGTGCTTATGAAGTTGCGATCATTGAATGATATTGGCCTATGCATTAATAAGATTTAATATCTATCCATTAACAATTTCATGATTTGATATTAGAACCCCTTTTAATTTTTATGAAATTATTACAAAACTTTTCTTGATGCCCAAATTGAATGTCCTTGTCAATACCAAGACTAGCCATGCTAAGTTTGAGCTTAGTTTTTGTCCCTACTCTAGCTAATTAATCAATCAAGAAATAATTCAAATGATGATCAGTCCTTTCATCTAAAATCATTGTAAATCTTGACTATAAAATGTCAAATTCTTTTGATAACAAATAAAATTTATGAGTCAATTAACAAATATAGATAAAAAGATTAACTTGAGACGATTATAATATATTAAGATCCAATTCAATTGAATAAAAAACTAGGTTGTGAAATTAAATATTGCTAAATTGTTAATCGGTACGTGTATATATGGGTTAGGAAATCATGTGAGGGTTGTTGCCCCTAGAGAATTTATGTATATATTTCACATAAAGTTTACTTCGATCCTTCAAGAAAAAAGTTATGCAATATTGTTCTCACAAGTTTCCATTGTAGCAATTAGACCCTTGAAAACTCTTTTTTCAAAGGGTTTATGTAGTTCCACAAATACCTAATGTTCACATGGATGCACTACTTTAACATGATTGAAGAGCTAAAACTTAACATTGAACACACCAAAGAAATTGTAATGAATGGAGTCTCATGTCGTTTATGAATACTTGCGTTAGGTTTTTGTATGTGATTTAGTTTTTTCTTAACAAAGGTTTATAGAGGCTGTCTGATAAGGACTCTCCATTGATAGAAGTGGTGCTAACTTATTTAGCCTTTTTTCTATATATTTTACTTATGGGCTTGATGTCTATTAATTAGCATTAGGCCTTGCCTCAAATCTAAACAGAAATTCTTTTTTTTATGGCCAGAAAAATAAAAAATTCACTGGTATATATTATGAAAAACAAATAAAGAAGGGAATATGCTAACTTACCCTTTAGTAAATCGAAGATGAAGCTAAACATTACCCTTTAGTAAATTTCTCTAGGCATTGAAAAATGGTGAAAATATCTTTAATAATACTTTAGATGTGGACCAAATTAAGGATAAATGCCTATAACCCATGAACAAAAATAGCCTCTACCTTTTGAGGTGGGAATGTGAGGAAAAAGTAAAGAAAAGAAAAAGGAAGTGGCAATAGTGTAGCTTTTCAGTTAGGTCCTACACTTTGAAGAGGCAAATAGGTCTCACTGATCATATACACACAACCTTGTCCAACTCCAAGCCTTCACCGGTTCACGTTTTCTAGTCATCAGAATTCCTACCTAACTCAATTGAGATCAAAAGAGAAAAGCATGTATAGCTAAGGGAATAGAAAGATTTGGGATTAGAGAGGACTAAATTGTAAAGAAAACATGCTACTTTATGCAATAAATGTCCCCAAACCAATGTCATATCATATGGTACTCCACCTTTTGCTTTTCCTTTCTTTTCTCAGTCTAACACTTTAAATGTCCTTCCTCTTTTCCTTTACGCACTCTCTCTAAGTGATTGAATCACCATATATAATAATATTCCAATTCCCTTTTCTTTCTTAGGGATTTGCAATTCCTTTGGTTTTTTTTTTTTTTTTTTTTTTCCAAACTACCTCATTACATTGACATGAAGCATGTATAGCATTGCCTGAATGATTGCAATAACTTTGATAATGATATTTTATTTTATCATAAAATTATTCATATAAGTCTAGTGTTTAATCTTCCCAAATTTAAGTTGTTTTATATAGGTAAGTTTTTAGGCATTTTGTTGTATCCTCTATACGAATCCCCTTAACAACTGCAACTTGAGCTTCCAAAAGTAGCAAAAGGAAATAAGGGTATAATTTATTTGCAAAGACAAATAGTTATGCTATTTTAAATAGTATTTACAGATCAAAGAATGCCAGAAAAAAATTATATTATATACTTTTAGGCTTTCGCAGATCAATGTATTTTTGAGAAAATTACAAGGGGTCAGTCCTAGCTAGCTTGTGCAGATATACATAAGCCATATATATAATTTGTGGTCCTGCTGTTACAGACCATGAGCTAGATTATCATCTAATCTTCATACACACACACATATAAAATTAATTACTTACAAATCTTACCCATGCAATCCTTTCAAATATACAATTTGCATGGACATCTTTTTAGATTGCCATTTGAATTCAAGATTTAGCATTCATTGCTTTGCATTAGGTATGTGTTGGTGGATGCTATGTGTGTGTATTTGTATTAATTTCTATTTTTTTAAGTTGTTAACAAAAGTAAAATGATGTATTGGATACCAAATAAAAAAAAAAACCAAGATGTTACTAAGGCATAACTTGATTCTAATAGTTACTGTTATGGCCATTGACCTCCTTATAAGCAGCGTTGATAACAAATGTGTATATATCTTATAGTTTTTTCTACTGATATTTCGAGATGAAAAAGATAAAGAGATAGATAAGAAATATGAAGCATGTTTTCTATATCTTTTATTAAAAAAAACTCTAAAAAAGATAGATAAAAAATAAAAAACAAATTTATTTTATGTTCTTTTTTCTTTTTTCTTCTAGACAAACAATTTTCTATTCCCTTTATACTTGGTTAGTGTTCGGAAAAGCTAACCAAATAGTTTCAGTTTCAATAACTATAGTTTTTTTAGTTATAATAATATAATAAAGATATTCTCCATTAGACCTTCTAATAAATTTCAAAAAAAAAAAAAACAGGTGAATTTTACAAAAAGATATAGATAATAACAACAAACTAAAAAATTTCATGTTATTGTAATTAATTGAAGTATTTCATCTAAAATGTTTCGTAGACAGTGGTCCTTGATCAATATCCTGATTGATATAAATGGGTAAGTATATATGCCTTAGATTTCTTGTGGGGTTTTGCAATCACTCCAACCTTTTTATATGATGAAATAATGGATTGATCGATCGCATCTTTGTAGTCGATGGTGTGCTATAATTATTGACTGGCCATGCATGCAAAAAAGTGTTGCAAACTCAATTTGCTTGTCATGACTATAAATGATGCCACAAATCAATTTTTTCTTGTAAGATCAATCTGCTTGGCATAAGTATGACCTTACTAATTGTTAAGGAAAAGATTTAAGTAATTTGTTAGACTTTCCTTAATGGGATTAAGCAATTATACAACATCTTAAATATATCTTAACTAACCATGATTGATACATTGCTATATATATATATATATATATATATATATATATATATATATATAAAAGAGCATCATGTATTACTAGTTCATTCTGATGGATATTGTTACTTCTCCTAGGCTCCATTACCTCGTTGTCCTTTCTGTGCAGGGTCATATGTGATTCTCTAATTTTTTTAGCTTCTCATTTTCTTTAAGATGGTAGTTTGTCTTCTTTATGGTATTTTACCATAATAGGATATTTTACAGCTTATGTACTAATCTGGCCTGACGTTTAATGATATAAGTATCTTTAAAAAAAAAAGAGCATCATGTATAGAATTTGTTATTTAAATAGCATTAATAGCTCTTTTTATTGAGAAGCCGTTTGAGAATGTGGTCAATCGCTAACCTAAGAAAAAATCCATGTTTGATGCTGAAATCTAAAAGATGATCAAAGTAGGTTACCGTAGAAAGCAAAAAAAAAGTGAAAAAAAAACTAAAAAAAAGAAAAGAAAATGAAATAATGTTTCTTTCTTTCCTTTTCCTTTATTGTATGCATATTGATGACAGCCTATAACCCATCATTACTCTCACTCTTTCTTTTGTTCACCAATCCCTATAAATAGAATAAGAATCTATGATCTCTCCTTCATTTTCTTTTTTTCTCACCTGCTTACAAGAACAATTAGGAGTATCATTTTGAGAATAGATATGTTAAGAAAAGAAAGAATAATTAGAAAGCATTAAAACCTACTTACGTATATGTCCAACTTGATGGTCGGATGTGTCCTTAAATTAGGGTGTGATCTAGTTTATTTTGCTGCAAGATTTTCTTTGAACAAAAAGAATGGAAGAAAAGAATATGAAGAAAAAGTTTGTTATCAGTACTATGATAATGTTAACCTAAATATGCATTGAAATCGATATTGCCATGGATCTTGATAGACCTGGAAGATTTTTCTTGATGGGGCCTAATAATGGAAAAATCCATCACAATGTCCGTTAGCCTCTACTTGCCAATTAACTTAAATTCTGAATTTTTTTTTCTTTTTAACTTCATTATTATATTGGAAGTGTTGAATTATAAGATATATAGTAAGAAAATTATATTTATCTTGTATAGCTTTATAGATTTGATCTTGTATTGTATTTTTAATACTTTATGTAGCCCTATTTATGTAAATAATGAAATAACTTACATTCATTAAGCCTTATTATTCTCAAACTTTATCTATCATAATTTTCTTCACTATTAATACTAGCTTAAATATTGGAGGGTCTCCTACATTTTAAGAGATTTGCCTTTGTTTTTAGATTTTTCCTTGCACAATAGGCTCAATTTCTCTACAATTCCAATCCATTTTAATCTAAAAAAAGAACACTTTCAGTTGATTTTTTCACGATCTCGATCATCTACACTTAAGCATGATCTTGATATGAAATTAATTAACTTATGACCGCTGGATAATTGTAAGCATATATTTGTTAGATTCAATTGATTAACATAGCGAGAACATTGAGAGAATATAAAAATTTTAATTGTTGAGTCATGATAATCTCTTTACTTATAGAAGAATGATATATTATTATAGATATTATTTTTTTTCTTGTTATTAAAAAAAATAAAAGGACATATAAGTTGATCATACATCTAGTAAGGAAAATTACATCTTAATTTCACTTCTATATATATTTGAAAAAATTCCACCACGTTCATATCAGAGTCAAAATTTATTATACCTCCATAAATAAGGCTATGCTTGTATAAAAGTGTTTAACATCAAAATAAATTTAGGTGATGTAGTCTGATGAAGGCTATATTTTGATTAAGTCTATAAAACTTGGGATGAGATCATATGTTTGACACTAAATTGAAGTTTTTTCTATAATATTGTAACAATGCCCTTCTAGATTTTGATAGGATTAAACTAGTGATAACTCTCAAAAACATGAAACTTTAGAGCAACCCCCTAACTTTCCACAGCAATGAGAGTCAGTCAAATCATTCTAAACATTGAGTTTATTTTATTCTCTGTTGGCATCCTTTTTATATTGCCTTTTCCTTTTCCTTGTTAGTTTTTTTTTAAAGCAATTTGTAACACAAGTCATGACTTGTGCCCTAGTTCATATTGAGCTGATAATTGATGGACAAAAGCTTTCACTCAGCTAATAATTCATAGACAAAAGGCTAGCTTCTCTTTCAAATAACTTTGGTGCATGGCAGAGAAGTAGTGGAATCTAAGATTTCTATGGTACGGTCTCTAAGGTTGTAAGAGAAACAAAATTTACTGATCTTACCACCTAAGTCATGTTATTAAACAACAAAGTCCATGTGCATGGGTGTTGGGTTAGAAATAGACCTTTCAAAACACGTGTGATGGGTTCAAAATTGAGATTTATAATGTTAATGTTGATCGTGCTGGATTTTGAAGAGACACTCCCTCCCCTTACAAATATTTTACTTGTTTTAAGGGTAATTAAACACTTGCACTATACTTGTCAAGGCATTTAGCCATATTTATGACCAATAAGTTGGCTTCTTTCATTTGGACACTGGAAGAGCATGTTTTGTTCTTGAGCTTGGCAATAAAAACTAGAGGACAATCGAGTATATGTGCAATTTTATCACAGTTGTGTTCGATTAGTGTTTCAAGAGAGAAAAGATAAACAAATAAAAAAATATGTTTTGCTAAAGAAATAAAGATAAAAGGTCTTTAATCATAAAATATAGAGACAATACATGTATTTCAGGATAGGACATATGAGTAAGGTAATCCAATTTTATTTTTTATTATGAAGTAAATTTAGCTTATTGCATATTTAAAACTAGAAGGTCTTTTATTATAAAATATATATACACTTTAATTATCTTTTTGTGACCTATCTAGGGTTTCAGCAAGCCAGTATGGTGTGCTTAACGTCCTAACATTATTTTTTGCTCTGGTAATAATCAACTTAATTTGAAATCACAAACTCTTCTAGTCCTATATTCTTCATGATGTCTCTTTGTAAGATGATAGGAATGTAGTAAGATTTATTCATTGGCCAGAACCAAAAACTCCAAGAAATATTTGATACGGCAACTTTTGTGCTTGCATCACATTACATAATATTCTTATCTGTGGGGTTTGAAATGTTGAAAACTTGTGAAGATTCTATAGATGCAAACATCAACTAATTTTCAAGCTCAGTAGTTAACTGGGAATAAGAATATGTAATATGACATATATGAAAGACTCAAATGTCCCATATTGGTCAGCAGAGCCTGCGCTATGTATGTATAGATAGTGATGGTGATATTGACAAAAATTGTGATGTGTTGTTGCACTTGTAAAGTTCTTACCCATCCTGCCCTTGTAGTTTTTCCTTGCATTAGGCTTTTTTTTTAGTATTTAATAATAAAAAATAAAATTATTAAACTCATTTAGCTTATGAATTTGATGAATTCATTTGAATCAGTTCAAAATAGTTAAAAAATAATATAAATTATATTTTGAAATTTTATCTAACAATTTAAACTATTATGAATAATATAAATTATATTTTGGAATTTTATCTAACAATTTAAACTATTATATTGAGATGATTATTTGATATAGCATCAGAACTTTGATGATCAAGAAATTATAAGTTTGAATCTCATCATTCCTATTTATTTAATAAAAATTAAATACAAGGTAATGTATACTTGTGCAAATTTCAAGAAACCTCATCTAACCGCTTAAACTTTTGGGTTAAAATGATTTTTTAAAAAAATTAATAATATACTTCAAAAAAAAAATTTAAAGTTAAACTAACATTATTTTTATAAAAATAAAAATAAAAAGTTAATTCATGTTCTAACTAAAATGACTGAAACATTCATTTAGTTGAATTTAAAACTCAATTTAAGTTGGATTTGCCAAGCTGAACTTGATTTAATAACAATAAAATAATTAAGGGTCTTGTCACTCAAAAATCCACGCAGAAAGCCAGCATGAGGCGATGGATAATTAAAAATTAGAATTAAAAAAAAAAAAACAAATTGTGTGGTAAAGATCAAGGCAGATGTACAAATTTACAGTTGAAATTAATCATTTCAAGAATGATACTGCTGTTTGAGCTCAACTTTCTCATAGCTGATCATCTATTTGAGCATGCATGTAAATATCATTTCACATGATTCTCCTAATAATCATAAAACTTTTCATTGAAGTACCAATTGTCCATTAATGACAACATGAATCTTTTTATCGCATGAGTCTGTCAAAAGATCACTCATTTGGTTTTTGAATTTAACCCTCATTTTGTTTTTCCTTTACTCGTATGCATGAAAAAGATGATTAATGTTGTGTTTCATGCAATGCATGATAGCAAAAAATCAAGCTTCTAGCCACATGCTGCCCCCATCAAATTAAATTAGCAGCAACCTTCCTTTATATTGAATTTAAGTTTTAAACATTGCATGAAGTGGAACCGGACATTTTTAAAATTCATGATTCTTTTATTTTCTTGAAAGATTTTTATTTCCGAAGTTTTGGTAATTTTTATATTAATTGTATGATGCAGTGATTTGCATTAGAAGATCATTATTAAAATTGGACAATAAAGTAAACACAAAGAACCATCCTATTAAATTTAATCTAGTCGGCATGTCTCCTAATTAGAATATTAACAAAATCAATTAAGAGTAAACTTAGTTAACTCGCAATCTGGTTATTGATTTCTTTTTAATTAGTATTTAAAATAATATTTTTTATTTTTTATAAAGTGTTGATTCTGGTCTCAATAATAAATACACGAAATAAATTGGATATATATATATATACCTCGACTGAAAAGATATGTGTTCAAGACCCATTTTAGAAATTAAAATGCATGATTAAACTTGTTTAGATATAAAAGCATTTACAAATCAAATTTAACGTACTTGATTAATTCTCACTAGAAGAAAGGAATCTATATGTGATTGAAGGCATCTGATCAGCACAGTGATCTTTACATATGGCAATAACTTTGAGGAAAAAGCTACAAAGACACAATAAATTAAAGAGTAAAAAGGTGCAAGAACACACTCGCCACTATTATAGTCAAAAGTTTTCTTCACCTTTTACACCTTTTATGAATCCTTTATCCATGCCAGTAAAAATTGAATAAAAAAATCATTTTATTATTTAAATCATTGGGTTGAAGATCGAATCAAGAAAGCTTTTTTCGTATCTTACATTTATGTCTTTGAGGGCCTATTGGCCTCTCCCTTCCATCTTTGATAAAAACAAAGAATTTGCCACCAGGAAGACAGAGAGAAAAAGGTTTTGTTTTTTGATTTGAAAGTTTATACCTCAAAGTACAGTACATTCGTAACAAAGTAAACTAAAAAAATAAAAAAAAAATTTCTAGAGTAATTTGGTAAGAGGTTTTGGCTTGATTCAAAACTTGAAAATGTTAGCGTGATAATGGATGCATATTTGATGATTTTGTAATTCAATTTTTTTTTAAACGTAATTTCTTATAAGTGTATATTTGATAATTTAATACATATGTTTTCCAATTAAAAATATTTTAATTTAATTTTTTTAAGTATTTTTCCATGGTTTTGACGTTTTCAAATTAAGATCATTTACGGATATTATAAAAAAAATCCATTTTGATTCTTTTACCTGCATGGCATGTTCTAAGTACATTAACGAATTAGGTTTAAATATTTTTTTTAAAAAATTAACGAATTAGGTTTAAATATTTTTTTTTTTAAATAATTTTAATTTTTAAGTATTTCTCGATGATTTTGATATATTTACATCAAAATCATGTCAAGATGTACTCCAATTAATTACAAATTATACTCCTAAAAACAGCATTCTTTTAGGGGCAAAACATACTCCAATTACATGATCAAATGAGGCTTAAATATATCAATCTAGACGTAGGTGCCCTACTTAAAACATCCTCTCAGTAACTTAGTCCCTAGAGCAAGAAATGAAAGTTAAAAAAAAAGAAAAGAATAATGTATAATGACTACTGACACATATATGGGTAGCATGGGAATAAGCCTGGCCTAAGATTTGAAGGGAATGTAGTAAAACGCCAAAAGGAAAGGACCGAAGAAAACCCCTCAAATTCCTTAATGTCTGAAACAGCAACAGCATCAGCTCTCTCCATATCTATCTGCCTTTGAAGTTTGAGTAACGCATGCCCTATCAAGCTGACACAGACACACATACAAACACCCTAAACACTCACCTCTCTATCTTTTTCTTTCTTTGCTGGCTCACCTTTTGAAGCAACATGGATTCTCTTTGCCAGAGCAAAACCCATCACTTCTCTCAAGAGATAGTACTAGATTCTATTTTCACACTTTTGCTCCTCCCTTTCATCATCTTTAATACAAGAGAGAGAGAGAGAGAGAGACAAAGAGAGAGAGTTATGTTACTACTCACTATGGTGTAAGCAGATTATATATATATATATATTGATGATTTGTTTATGTATTTTGCATGGGAATATAATGAATCATAAATTGTGATCATGATCCTTTCTGGGACATTGTTTTTATTATTTTATGTGTCAAAAAGACCCCACTCCCACTCTTATTACCATCATTGCAGCTGAGGTGGTGGTGGGGATGGTGTTGCTTTTTAACTTTGAACATACCTTTTTTTGGGTAGGGTTGAAGGAATGTCTCTTTGCTTGAGCTTGTGAATTTCCTTTTCTTTTTTTTTCTTCAATCTTTGTGCCCTCCACTTGTCTTGGGACTGTGGGTTTGTTCATCTTGTGAGTGTGTGTGTGAAGTGAAATGGAAAGAACATTCAAGCATGACCTTTGGTTCTTGCTAATTAGTGATCAACGTTTTCCCATGTCAATTTCACTCGTGTAATTCTTTGGGATATCTATAACAGTAATAAATATTATTTTTAAATTATTTTTTATTTGAAAATGTATAAAATTAATATTTTTAAGATTTATTTTCTGTATCAGAATAATAAAACAATCCAAAAAATACTAAAAAAATAATTTAAAGTAAAAAAAAAATCAAAACTTTATAGAATAGTGATGTAACGTTGCCCAAAGACACCCTTAATGAACAGCTCAAAAACAATACCAGTCGTAATTTGCAATAAAGTTGGAGAAGATGTAGACATTAGAAACAAAATGTAGAAATTTTCCTCTTTTCACTTTATTGCCGAAAAGAACTTTTATCCATGCCTTAAAGAGAATATATATATAAAAAAAAAATTGATTTTTTCTGTGTAGTAATTGTTAAAAGATCTCATACATTAATGAAACTCATAGTCTTACCGACATGAATCTCATAGCATGGAATATTTTCTTTTTTAAGTAAAATCTCCTACTATATGAAAAAATAAAAATGTACTTTCGTTGTTGTTGTGGAATTGTTTCCTTTATTTTTGTTCATAATTGTAGCGATTTGAAGAAGACAAATATAAAATATCCAAATTAATCTCATGTTGCTTGCTTGAACATGAACCACATGATCATACCACCAGCCTAAAAAGGTTTCCTTCAAGCTGCCATACGTTGGAGCTTCCATAGGACTGAATTTATTGAAGTTTCGTAGACCCACCCTAGCCCAGCCACCTCTGCCTCTTCAAGCACGGTGGCTTGGCCCTGTCAGTTCTTCCCCAGCCCAGGCATGTGAATGGCTCTCTTCCATTTTTAGTTTTATTCCAGGCCATTGAATCCAGCAAAAAAAGCTCCCAATTTCTTTGGATCCTGCTGTCTTCATACAAAATGGCTTCCGAATGAAGTTGCTGAAAAGAGAAATTATCAGGTTTTCGTGATATTCATAGCCCCATCACACCCATAAAATGGTTCAAATATTCAGAGTTGTATTCGGGAAAGTTTATTAAAATCTTTTGAATGTATCTAATCAACATGGAATATGAGGTGTTATGTAAGATGTTCGTTAAAATAGTTTTTTGGCTTGAAAATTCAAAATAATTTTTTTATATTAATACATAAAAACTATCATAAAACACCAAAAAAATATCTATTAATTATTTTTTAAAATTAAAAATACTTTTGAAAAACATTCAAAACATCTACACGAAGGAAAATATATTATACCCAGCCCAGTAATGAATACAATTCGAACGTGTACTTCAAGCCTGTTGGAGTACATCTCGAAGACAGCAGCCCAGAAACTAAATCAAACCGAGTGAAATCATGCATACTTCAAAGCCCGAATCATGTGCAGCAATGACTTCAAGCCTAGTCATGATTTTATTTCAAGATCCACTCTTAAGATTTTCTTGGGCTGGTATTAAGACCCTACCTCGTTAGATGGCTATTTTACTTGTCAATTTTGTTTACGCTCAGCAGCTGCAAAGGACAATGGCAGAGAGGTATTATATATGCTTCAGAGAATTCAATGGGGGGAGAGGGCAGGAGAGTGAAGATGTGAAATGGAAATGGTCTCATGTCCATAACCATCACCTCCAAATGTCACCAATTTGCTGTCCTGAGGATTGAATGCTGGATTTTCTGAAATATTCAATGCATCGCTCCCTCCCAGCGTACGTAGTTGGACCCATGTAGCTATCCAAACACGGTATGATCAATTCAAAGATTGGACTCTGTCCATACAAATATCATGCAACAATTGTCCTCTGTTCGCTTGCTTGCAAGGAAACCTGTTAACATGGGCTGGGCAGATCATATGAGATTCAAAGGTGTGCATATAGGTATGAAAGTTTGTTGGAGAATACCAACAATCACAGTTATCAAATCTAATCTGCCCAACTTAGTAGCTCTACTCGAGATTTGATCAAAGTTCGCTGAAGAATATTTGTAATCACAGTTGTTAAATCTGGCAAAGCCTAGTGGTCTACTCAAGTCGACATAGATTAAGTTTTAATAAAAAATTATTTAAGAGTGATGTGATGCGACATGATAAAAACCTGAATTAATCTGTTATTTTAATTTTGATCAAAATTTTAATTGATTTTTTTAAAAAATATTTAAATTAACATGATTTTAATTTTTTTAAAATCAGTTAATTTGATTAATTCATAACTTAAATCTTCGACCAGCTACAGGGTTTATGGGATTTCATTATTATGCCTACAAATCTTAACCTTTGTACAAAGAATGGCATAATCAAACAACAAGATGCTGCCAGATCTTGGTACATGACCATAAATTGGGATTTGTAAAGCAACCTTGTTCATGAGAAGATTGTGCGTAGAGGGTTTCCATATGGATCTCACAGATTAGACCTACACGTATTTTAATTTTTGTTTTTGTTTTTTGAGAGCCCCATTCACCCTTTCATGTGCTCATGCCAAGAAGTCATGTTACATCCTATATTTTAATTTTGGTAGATGGCCTGGCACCAAATAAATTCAATCAGCCATCTGGATTTGTCAATATCTCTGCTTGCAGGCCTTCTATGGCCTTGAAGATTTGCTTTTCAAGGAATATCATATACGAAGAATTTATTGCTGCTATCTAATATTACCATTTAGGATAACGCGTGAAATGGAACGAAATATTTCGGCCAAGCTGGATGCAACTCATTAATTGCATGATGCAAAAATATATAATCTTGATTTACATGCAAATTGATTAAAAAATAATAAAAAAATAGTACTATAAAGGGTTTTTTTTCTTAAAATAAAATGTTTATTTGAGAACCATAATTTTAAAATAGTAATATAAAAAAATTAATTAATATTTAAATTACGAATAAGATTGATTTAGGGTGGCTGGCCACCAAGTTAAACAACTAAAAAATATTTTTTTAATTTTTAAAATAATTATTTTTTATTTTTAATATCAAAATAATCAAATAAAATTTTTTAAAAAATATTAATTTAAAACTTAAAAAAAAATTAGAAAAAAATTCCTAAAATTACAATAGCATTGCATGGTGGATTAGGAGGTAATGTACACCATATAACTTTGACAAGTTGGCAAAGCCTAGGATCAAAAACTTCACATGGAAATGAAGCCACCATGGCATGAAGATAAAACTTGGTGGGGTAACGATATTTTTGTTGTAATCTGGTCAAGGCTTGTTTGGTTTTATTATTAATAATAATAAAAACACTAAAAATAGCCTAGCGAGGGAGCCCCATGTTAGTTGTTGCTGGGCCCCATCACATTGATCTTTGTCTGAGGCTTTTTGCGTGTAAAGTCTTGTAATCTTTGAGCTTCGTTTTCACGCTAAAATTCAGTATCCAAAGTTCCAAACAACTACATGAACTAAATATCTTTTATTATTAATAATAAAATAGACACAACGACACTTCAAGTCACACTCATCAGCAGTTGATGGATTTGAAACCTGTCTCATGCTAGGTTTTATGTTGAATCATACGAGAAATTTAAATTGATTATACTCGAGTAAATATGCGGCTCAATTAATAATTCAAGTGATTAAATAAATATTTTAAAAAATAATATTATTTCAAAAAAACATTTTCCATAACAATATTATTTTAAATAAATTATTTTAAAAAATCAATCATTAAATATTATATATTCTCACTGTTTAGATCATATTAAGGTAGTTTTTGTTAACATTGGTGGCCACAAACTCTAGTTCATTCAACAATGGTGGCTACCAATAGTCAATTGTCAATGGTTGGTGCTTTACATGAAATGACAACCAACCTAACAGTTTTAATATAATTTAGCTTAGATTATTTGGAGAAGTTGGGTTTGGATATTTTTTTTGTCAATTATATTATTATTTTTTAATTTTATCATTAAATTTTTTTATTAGTTAATCAGATTGTTTTTAAACTAATTATATCAAAATAAACTTGTATAATTTAATTTTAAATATAAAAATTAGATTAATTTTTTTTTAAAATAACTTATTAAATTAAATTTAATAAGACTATGAAATAATTCTCTAAAACCTAGGTATTCTTTACTACGATAAAACAAATTTGATACAAAATGGAGACACGTAAACTAGTATATTTCAATAACACGAGTTATCTTCGCTCACTTTGCAAAATCATACACTTATTT
Source organism: Populus euphratica (assembly GCF_000495115.2). Classification (NCBI taxonomy): domain Eukaryota; kingdom Viridiplantae; phylum Streptophyta; class Magnoliopsida; order Malpighiales; family Salicaceae; genus Populus; species Populus euphratica. The sequence continues at coordinate 957,037 of NW_011499850.1, read as the reverse complement.
TATTTTTATTTTTTGGATTTAAGAAAATTCTACTCTCTGAAAAGTGTGTTTTATATTCTAAATTTTTATAAAAAATACACGTCCTAACTTAATTTTAAAATCTGTTGTGTAGATCTCAGTTACTTCACTATCACATTATATCACTTGGAAACTATACACTCATCCTTTTCAACGAGCATGGATTCCCAATAAGAAGCCAACAACACTCAGACCACAGGAGTGACCGGTTTTATTTTATTTTTATCAATTGTTCTAAGAACTCCTCTTACTGTCTGCTAATCATTAGTAATCAACAAAAAAAATCCCTCTTCAATTATCATGTCTCTTAATTTACTCCAGCAGCGGCTCATCTGGTGGTGTGGCCTTCCATCTCGGTTTCATGTTCGGTTTGAGTCAGGAATGTTTGTTTTCGGTTTGGTTTTAAACTAAAAATAACGGATGTACATCAAGCAAGAGAGAAAAAGTCGTGGCTCAGCGGCTGTTGGGGCTGATTGCCTTCCTTCGAGCCTAGGCTCAAATCCCTGTGGGGTAACGATATTTTTGTTGTAATCTGGTCAAGGCTTGTTTGGTTTTATTATTAATAATAATAAAAACACTAAAAATAGCCTAGCGAGGGAGCCCCATGTTAGTTGTTGCTGGGCCCCATCACATTGATCTTTGTCTGAGGCTTTTTGCGTGTAAAGTCTTGTAATCTTTGAGCTTCGTTTTCACGCTAAAATTCAGTATCCAAAGTTCCAAACAACTACATGAACTAAATATCTTTTATTATTAATAATAAAATAGACACAACGACACTTCAAGTCACACTCATCAGCAGTTGATGGATTTGAAACCTGTCTCATGCTAGGTTTTATGTTGAATCATACGAGAAATTTAAATTGATTATACTCGAGTAAATATGCGGCTCAATTAATAATTCAAGTGATTAAATAAATATTTTAAAAAATAATATTATTTCAAAAAAACATTTTCCATAACAATATTATTTTAAATAAATTATTTTAAAAAATCAATCATTAAATATTATATATTCTCACTGTTTAGATCATATTAAGGTAGTTTTTGTTGGGAATTCCGACCGGTAATGTACTGATATTTGTTCATAGGAGGCCAAGCACACTAAGACACGGTATTTTAACATGGTTCGGAAAAACCGCTTACATCCACGGGAGAAGTCATTGCATTATGTAGGGAGAGTACAAGATTTACAACAATAGAGGGGGAGGAATCATCCCCTCTTTCACAACTCTCAACAGCCCACTCTCTCCTACATTTCTCACATCTTTGGCTCTTTTCTTTCTCTCATTTTGCTCTCTAACATATACTTTTATTTATAGGCATTCATGGAGGCTCTTCTTGGTTTATTGTCAACATTGGTGGCCATCAATTCTAGTTCATTCAACAATGGTGGCTACCAATAGTCAATTGTCAATGGTTGGTGCTTTACATGAAATGACAACCAACCTAACAGTTTTAATATAATTTAGCTTAGATTATTTGGAGAAGTTGGGTTTGGATATTTTTTTTGTCAATTATATTATTATTTTTTAATTTTATCATTAATTTTTTTTATTAGTTAATCAGATTGTTTTTAAACTAATTATATCAAAATAAACTTGTATAATTTAATTTTAAATATAAAAATTAGATTAAATTTTTTAAAAAATAACTTATTAAATTAAATTTAATAAGACTATGAAATAATTCTCTAAAACCTAGGTATTCTTTACTACGATAAAACAAATTTGATACAAAATGGAGACACGTAAACTAGTATATTTCAATAACACGAGTTATCTTCGCTCACTTTGCAAAATCATACACTTATTTTATTTTTATTTTTTGGATTTAAGAAAATTCTACTCTCTGAAAAGTGTGTTTTATATTCTAAATTTTTATAAAAAATACACGTCCTAACTTAATTTTAAAATCTGTTGTGTAGATCTCAGTTACTTCACTATCACATTATATCACTTGGAAACTATACACTCATCCTTTTCAACGAGCATGGATGCCCAATAAGAAGCCAACAACACTCAGACCACAGGAGTGACCGGTTTTATTTTATTTTTATCAATTGTTCTAAGAACTCCTCTTACTGTCTGCTAATCATTAGTAATCAACAAAAAAAATCCCTCTTCAATTATCATGTCTCTTAATTTACTCCAGCAGCGGCTCATCTGGTGGTGTGGCCTTCCATCTCGGTTTCATGTTCGGTTTGAGTCAGGAATGTTTGTTTTCGGTTTGGTTTTAAACTAAAAATAACAGATGTACATCAAGCAAGAGAGAAAAAGTCATGGCTCAGTGGCTGTTGGGGCTGATTGCCTTCCTTCGAGCCTAGGCTCAAATCCCAATGGAAGTGGGGTTAGCAAGTTGTTTCCTTCATGTTTCTACTGGATCCTCTCTGTGCGGTATGCCTGTCATCCCAGCGGTGCCTTATCTGTTCACTGAGCTTGCAGGATGTTCAGTGGACCGTGGGATTGGTCGTGGTACGCGCAAGCTGGCCTGGACACCCACGTTAAAAAAAAAAAGAAAAAAAAAAGAAAAAAAAAAAGAAAAAAAATTGAGTCCACTGAAAATTCCTTCTCTTACTTTCCTCTACCTCATGTCATTTCCAGACAAAACATCTATAGTTAAGAAAAAAAAAACTATATTATATTAATCTGGATAAGAAATTAATGATGTTTAATAAGTAATCGATCAACAGAGTTTATTTAAAAAAACAGAGAAGTATTGTTGACAGAGACAACCACTGTTACAAAAACTAAATTAATATAAATTCTATCCTGCAAAAGAAAACAACCAACTACTATCAAACAATATAAGCCACTATCTATGTTATTACGAAACAGAGATGGAGATATTGGAAGACAGCGAGATTGATTAATGTTGAGAGGGTGATTCGCTTGAAGAACTATGGAGATGATTAGGATGTTTGGGGTTGTGGTGTAATTGTATTTTACAATTTTTAAAATGTTTTTATTTAAAATTAATTTTTTTGTAATACTTTTAAATATATTGATGTTAAAAATATTTTTTTTAAAATTATTTTATTTTATTTTTAAATATAATTGTTTTTAAAAATAATCACTATCACATTTTAAAAAATTTAAAAATTTAAAAATTAAAAAAGGGTTGTGAGTTCTGATTTTTGTTAATGCTAGGAAGTAAGATTCTTAATTTAAAGAACACTTATTTTTTAAATTAGATATAATAAGTCCAATTTAATCAGTTTCAATCTTTGAAACTAAATGAAGTCAAATGTTATTTTTTAATTTTCTAATTTTTTGATGTTTTTTTATTTAATTGATTTGTTGTTTTTTTCTTCACTTTGAGTGTGATTCTAATTAGGGATTGGTAGCCATCGAAATTATAGTCTTATTTATTCGTTAAGGCATCATAAATTTCAGTCTTACTATAAGCCTTGAAACCAATTTACTTCAGTTTTTTTCAACCTTCGAAATTAAAATGGTCTCCATAAGCTTCTTGTTTTTCAGTGATAAAGTAACGATTATGGTGAAGTGATAATGAATCTTTAGTTTTTTGAAAAAAACTATAATACTTGTAATTTTTTTATAGTTTGTTATTGTCAATTCTCCTCCTAAATATAATATTAGAAGTTAATTTTTTATAGTTTTTTATTACTAATTTTCTTGTTTGCTTTATTTATTATTAATATTTTTTAATCATATTATTAAATTAACTAAATTTAGAATGTACTATCTATTTAGAATCAACTAAAATATACTTATTTTATACTTATGTATTTTTATGAAATTCACCAACGTATATTTGGTTGACCTATCTATATATATCATTTTTAAATGAGAAATAAACAAATCATAATCAACCCTCGAAGCTTGGATTTATTTAGTTGCTAAACAAATTTAATCTTGATATATAAAAATTAATTAAAAAATTACGGTGTTCTTGGTGGGTATGATCATAGAGCCATTTATCAATTTACAAATCACTGATCATTATCTTTTTTTGCCCCTCACAAAAGTGTAAAAGAGAAGGAAACATACGGGGAAGGGAAACCATGCCAATGACAGCAAGCATCACATTGATTGTTAAATGGGGAAAGATAATTTTCATAGTTGTAAAAACCCAGGGTTAATATGAGATAAGGTTTGGTGGCTGTTAATGAGAGTTGATTTAGATTAATTTATTTTGTTTATATATTATTTTAATTATTTTTTTAAATAAAAAATTTTAACAATTAATTTTAACCTGATCATATCCGAATAAATTAAATTAACGAGTAAATTTATATTTGTATTTTTTTAACATAAACAAATTTAAATCTTCAATTAAATAATTTTTAAGTCTATTTAAGTTTAATAACTAAAAAATAATTGATTTTATTTTTGATTTTCCATAATATAATGTTCCAATATACTTTAATTACCTGTTAAGCTGCTTCCATAAAAAATCTTTAAAAAACCATATCCCTCACCAATAAAAAAAATAAAATAGAAAAAATGAAATTATATTAATATCTTGATTAGTTTTGTTTTTCAAAAGTATTTTTTTAAAATAAGAATTTTTATTTTTTATTTAAATTAATTTTTTTATTTTTAAATTATTTTAATATATTAATACTAATAATAACTTTGAAAAAATAATAATAAAATATTATTTTAATATATTAAAAAATATCTTAAAAAAACAACAACTAAACACCGATCAACCCTAATCACGACACCAAACAAAACAAGAAGACCTTATAACACATAAGAAGGAAAAAAAAAAAAAAAAAACTCTCTCTCGCTCTGTTTCTCTCTCTCTCAATGGCTGACCTTCTTCTCTCTTTCTCTCTCCTCCTCTCTCTCCTCCTCTCCACCACCACAACAACCACCGCGGATGATGCAGGCACCATGCTAAAACTAGCCTCTGCCCTAACCCCGACACCAAAAGGCTGGTCAACAACAAACACCAATGGCTACTGCAAATGGAATGGTGTTAAATGTGACAACTCCAACAATGTGATTTCCATTAACTTAGCTTCTCAAGGTCTCTCAGGGACTCTCCCATCTGAGCTTTCAACGCTTTCTCAACTTCAAAGTTTGTCTCTTCAAGAAAACAAGCTGATCGGTCCTTTGCCTTCTCTTGCAAATTTAGCTTCTTTGAGAGAAGTTTATATTGGTACTAATAATTTCACCAGTATCCCTATAGATTTCTTTAAAGGGTTAACTAGTTTGCAAACTTTGAGCATGGATGCGAATATAAATTTGGAACCTTGGGCTATTTCTACTGATCTTATTGAGTCTTCTAGTTTAAATACTTTTGAGGCTAGTCACGCTAACATCTTTGGTACTATACCTGATATGTTTGCTTCTTTTCCTAGTCTGCAAAATCTTAGATTGTCCTATAATAACTTAACTGGAGGGTTGCCTCCATCTTTTGCTAATTCTGGGATCCAGAATTTGTGGCTTAATAATCAGGAAATGGGATTGTCTGGTACTATTGAGGTGTTGCCTTCAATGGAGCAATTGAGCCAAGTTTGGCTTCAGAAGAATCAGTTTACTGGGCCAATTCCAGATTTTTCAAAGAGCAAGAGTTTGTTTGATTTGCAGTTGAGGGATAATCAGTTTACTGGGATCTTTCCGGTTTCTTTGTCTTCCCAAGCTGGTTTGTTGAATATTTCTTTTCATAATAATAAATTACAAGGTCCTGTGCCTCAGTTTGGAAAAGGTGTTGAAGTCGATAATAGTGGTCTTAATAATTTTTGTGTGGATACTGCTGGTGTTGCTTGTGATTCACAAGTGACCACTTTGCTCGAGATTGCTGGTGGTTTTGGTTATCCTGTGATGCTGTCTGATTCGTGGAAAGGGAATGATGCTTGCAGTGGTTGGCCTTTTGTTACCTGTGATTCACAAAAAAAGACTGTCATTACAGTGAGTTTGGGGAAGCAGCATTTTGGAGGGATAATCTCTCCTGCGTTTGCTAATCTCACTGCTTTGACAACTTTGAAATTGAATGATAATAATTTATCAGGTCCCATTCCCGATAGCTTGATGAAGTTGTCTCAACTTTCGCTTCTTGATGTCTCCAATAACAATCTCACTGGGAAGATCCCAGCTTTCGCATCTTCAGTGAAGCTAACCATTACACCAGGTAATCCTTTGCTTGGGAGTGGTGGGGGTTCTGGAAGTGGAGGGACATCATCATCTGGTTCAGATTCAAATACAACTACACCTGGAGGTGTTCCTAATGGAAGAGGAAATGGTGGTAAGAAGGTGAGTCCAGGTGTGATTGCTGGTGTTGTTGGTATTGTGATTGTTGGTGCTATTGGCATCTTCGTGTTGTTCAAGGTTAATCGCAAGAAAAAGAGAGGGAAGTCTGGGAGAGTGAATGATCAAGAGAATGGGAATGGAATCAATGCATTGGTTAAGAATGGTTCATCGTGTTGCACGAATGGGTACGGGGTTCTCAGTGAAATACGAAGTCAAAGTAGTGGCAACCATAGTGGCCGGCACTTTTTTGAGGGTGGGAACATTGTGATTTCAATCGAGGTACTTAGACAAGTAACTGATAATTTCAGCGAGAATAACATTCTGGGTAAGGGAGGTTTTGGTGTGGTTTATAAGGGCGAATTGCATGATGGGACTAAGATTGCTGTGAAGCGGATGGAATCTGGGGCAATGGGGACAAAAGGAATGAATGAGTTCCAGGCAGAGATTGCAGTGCTTACCAAAGTGAGGCACAGGCATTTAGTTGCTCTTTTGGGTTACTGTATAAATGGAAATGAGAGGCTCTTGGTGTATGAGTACATGCCACAGGGGACTCTCGCGCAACATTTGTTTGAATGGCAAGAACTTGGTTACCCTCCTCTTACTTGGAAACAGAGGGTTACAATTGCACTGGATGTGGCTCGAGGAGTGGAATACCTGCACAGCTTAGCTCAGCAGAGTTTCATTCATAGAGATTTGAAGCCGTCAAACATACTTCTTGGAGATGACATGAGAGCTAAGGTTGCTGATTTTGGTTTGGTTAAAAATGCGCCTGATGGGAAGTATTCTATGGAGACAAGGCTGGCAGGAACCTTTGGCTATCTTGCACCCGAATATGCTGGTTAGTAGAGGTTTAAATGTCCATACTTGGTTGTCTCCATTCAAGTGATTGCAAGTTTCCTTAGCTTATTATATTGCATCAATTCGTATTTTGTTATCTTTCCATGCTTGCAACCTTGAAGTAGTAAAACTGCCTACTTTTACCCATTTGTATAATTATAGGAAAGCCTAAGGCCTCCTACACACTTGCATTTCATTTTTCGACGAGCTTAGTACTTTGCTATGCACACTGAAGTTTCAGAAAGTGTGATTCTTGATCTAGTGGCATGATCCTCTTTATCTTTCAGTTGTTTCCTGTTAATAAGATCTTTAGATGTTGGTGTATTTAGTTTTCATATTCATTTGCTTCATCTTGAATATGTTGATTTGTTGATGACTGTTCTCTTCAAATATGAACTGAACCTAATATGTCCTGCACAGCTACTGGAAGGGTTACAACAAAAGTGGATGTATATGCTTTTGGAGTGATTTTGATGGAGATTATGACGGGGAGAAAAGCTCTAGATGATACAGTGCCGGATGAAAGGGCTCACTTGGTCACATGGTTCCGCCGTGTCCTAGTCAACAAGGACAACCTTCCAAAGGCAATCGACCAAACTCTGAATCCTGACGAGGAGACCTTTGTGAGCATTTTCAAAGTGGCCGAGCTAGCAGGGCATTGCACAGCTCGTGAGCCACACCAAAGACCAGATATGGGCCATGCTGTCAACGTCTTAGGACCTCTAGTAGAACAATGGAAACCTACCAACCATGAAGAGGAAGGCAATTCTGGCATTGATCTCCACATGAGCCTTCCTCAGTTTCTCCAAAGATGGCAAGCTGATGAAGGTACTTCGACAATGTTTAACATGTCTTACTCCCAATCCCAATCAAGTATTCCAGGAGGATTTTCAGACTCATTTACTTCAACCGATTGTCGGTGACCAGAAAGAAACAATCTGTATATTTCTTAAGACGAGACAGGTATCATACAGTTAAAGATGAATGGGGGAATGAGATAGGCTAACAAGCTATTCAACCCCGCAAGCCGCAATGCAAAATCTCAGTTGATACCACCACTGTTTTGCTACATTGATCGATTCATTTTTTGTTTTTCCTTGAATGATCTTATTCGTTACAGAGCCAAACTAGTAGCCATGTCGTTTTTGATCAATTCCTTGTAACTAACCAATTGATTTGGTTATCCAGACAATGGGGGATGTTGTAATATATTTCTTCACTCGGTTTTCATCATCTTACTACTTCATTACATTTACATCCTGTAGGTCCATGATCACCTTGACCCACCCCTTTTCTCATCATTTTCCCTGGAATTTGCTCTCATATTTCCTGCCAGCTTTTGACGTGTTTGAGTAATTCTTAAGGCTTTGTGAAAACAAATGGAAGGAGTTAAGATCCTGTAATTGTCAACTAGGCTTCAAGGTTAGTTGCTTTGTACAAGGAAAAAAAAAAGACGCCACTGTGGAGGCATGCTCTGATGAGTTGGATGTTAGCTGGATGACAGGCTCTGATAATATTCCTACTTTTCAAGCATTTAAGCTTTTGTGCCGGCTAATTTGTAGTCACTGTGGACAACATAAATGTTTTGTTTTAATTCTCTTGCGCTACTTTTTTCATATTTCAATCTTGAATCATGTCATCATATAATATCATATATAATAGCAAATCATAAGTAATTTCAAGTAAAATTCATTAATCATTCAATTTTAAAAAGAAGGTTATGTGTGCTTTATATTGTAGGAAAACGGAATGGTCTGAACTTAAAAGTGACTTCACATGGAAATCATTCCTTCAAAGGTGCAACCACAGCATGCTGAGAGGGAATTCAGAAAGATCCCTTCATCAATGGATGACTTTTGTAGTGGTCCACACGTTCTGTTCTTGATTCCAGGATGACTTTTTGTAGGTGCCAGCACATGCCATGAGACCTAATCTCCATTTCTTACATTTAGGAAACATAATTAAATTATTTTTGCAATAATGATTCTTTCTAGTAAACTCCAACGGGCTTAATAGTAATGTAAAGCTCCTTCGATCTAGAGTTTAGAATAAACTGGGTTGCAAAAAAATAATTTTTGTATTGTTAACCTAGTAAAATACTTGGGTTCATCCGGTAATTTAGCTAATCCAGGTCTGATCAGATTAAAATCCAATCATCAATTTATTATTTTTTATTTTGTCAAAACTTTGCTTTAAAATTGTTTTAATTTGTTTTTCCACCGATTTAACCTAAACTTGCCCCACCGAAAAACTATGGATGTCGTGATGACGGAGGAAAAATACACGTATGAGGTGGCAATTTTGATGATGGTATTTATTTCATTAAAGAGGTTGTTCTTTGAGCTGTCTTTCACAGTTACAGTTTCATGATTGATCATAAAGCTAGCACAACTAACATTTTCAGAGTTGTTCAACTTTATATTGCGAGGTTGTTCGATTAAATACCTACTTGAAAACCACAACCTTAACTAACCTTTTCAAGCATAACATCTCACTTCAAAACATTAGTTCTCTCTTAAAATCTTCGCTGGTGATGGTATTTCTGAGTAGAAAAATCTTACGTTGTTACTACTAAATAACTATTATATAAAATTGATAGATTTTCTTTCGAGAAAGAAATGCACTATCCAGACTCACAGAAACAGCATACTTGATTTTTCTTTTCTTATGGTATCCAGTTGACAAGGTTTAAATACACCAAGAATTCTGCATGAATATATTTTGGTCCCCTTTATTTTATTTTCAATAATCTATAGCCATTCTTTATGACCTGTGAACCCATATTGTATGTGTACAAAAGCTCATTTGCCCCTCAATCATGTCTTATATGATAATTTCTAGTGACAATGTGCTATCTGTTTTACACAACCATCCAAGCTGGAAACAAGAGGACATAAATTCTGGGGCAGAATGCTGACCAGCACCACCCTGACTGCTTAATTGATGGACATGATTGACAGTGTCACTCTTTATCCAGGTTCAAGGACTCATGGTGCTGTGAATCTTGAATAATATAAAAGTTCTGCACCGTCACCTTTTAAATGGTTGATGTATGCGAGGACAGGAGGCAAGTGAGCTGACTGAAAATGTGGGGAGGATGGCAGCTAATTGTATCCTAGTCGACCCTCCTTTCTACCACGAAAATGAATTGGTAACTTTTGTTGCCTGTCAACTTGGAAATTCTCTTGATGAAGATCACCTCGAGTCACAATTCTCAGAGGGTGTGCTTCTGTGTTGAATACCCATTCATCCAGAGAGATGACAGATGTAGGTGAAAATAGGAGGTACAGATACTTGAGCGTCTCGGCAAGGAAGAAACTCTGCATCATGTTGTCTTTGTTACCTGAGTTCACCTGTGCGAATAGACAAGAATAATTGAGTTCAAAACTTTATAATGCTTTGCTTTTCGGTTCTAATTAAGGATCATTCATTAAAATAAATCCATGCATGGGATTTTAAAATGGATATAGGACCCGTACATTTAACAAAAGCACAAAATTTTGAGGCAACTAAACAGCACAAAGCATGGGAAAAACCAGTGGTATTTAGGAGTTGCGGTTCTGGTTCATTCTATTTCGCGAACATGCAATAAAGTAGTAGAGGATTCAAGTCATACCTTTCTGAAAAGACACAACAGAATACACGGACTGGACTAGGGTCATTATGCGTGTGCATGCATGAAGGTGTTTGTTATATAACATTAAGACTACAATCTTTGGGTTAGAGAAATCTTACATCCTTAAGACCAACATATCCAGTCTCTAAGCGGGAGTTCTTTTCGAATGCTTGAAAAATATTCCAACCCCATTCTTGGTATGTCTTGTTTCCAGTGATACGCCACAGGTAAAAGAGTGACTCAACTGTCTCAGGCCTCAAAATGTTCCATGAAGTTCCAACATTCATGTCCTGCAATTTCATCTTCTTTCAGTATCAAGCATACAACAAGTGAATATCTTCCATTTTTCAATCTAGAAGAGAGTATCAAACCTGTCCAGGGTGAAAGTAATAGTTCTCTCCAGCCAGTTTTGTAGGTGTCAACTGGTAGAAATTATAACAAGTCCATGCAAGCTACAGTTCAAAGCCAAAAATTAAATTAGATGTAGCCACCGAAATCTGAAACTAATAAACATGTGGACCACGAACAAAATAACTATGCACCAGTCAATTAGTAGATTAGGAAGCCATGAAACGGGACCAGCATATTCAATTTCTCAGCTGCAATTTTTTTTGCCTATATGCTTCTTTAAATGCTTTTGCTTATATGATGGACCTCAACTTTTGGCCAGGCAAGCAAGCTTTCTGCAAATGCATCCTTGAGGTTAGCTAATACCAATCATAGTAACAATAGGGATAGTGATGGTGGAGACAGTGCTATTTTTCTCGCTTCTCTTTGTTACTGCATTTTCTTGAAAAAAACACGACTCTACCTCAATAAAGCATATTTTCATTGTGGTTTCAACACTTGAACTCTTTCATACTTACCAAATAACCTACTCCACACACATCCAAGCATTTCCCAGTCACTTCATCTAAATTCCCATGTCACTTCTGCCGCACAAAATTCTGTCTTCCTTCAGCCATCTTCTATCTATCTCAACAATTTTATGTTTGACACCTTATCGTTGATCTAGAAGTAGAAGAATGTAAAATTACCATAATTCTAGTATTCCCTTGTGTGACAGCCAGTATTCTTGATCCCAGCATCCCAACTATTGTGAAAACTAAGCAGTTTTCAAGACCAGTTGGCAACAATAAGCATCCATTTTTCCTTAAAAACCATATCTCTAAATTCAACAAAAAATATTTAAATTTTATCTTTTTTGAACCATGGAAATACATTAGGAGAATTGCAAGCACAGTGACAGAAGCAGCAGTCTACTGACACGTGGCATTACAAAACTTCATTCAGATTCCTGTACTATCAATACAAAATCCATAGTGGTCAGGAGCCTTCAAAGGCTGATGGGTTGGGGCATGATAGAAAGAAGAGAAAGCAAACACAATGAGATTACCTTAAATTTCAGAAGATCAAGGTATCCCTCATCAATTAAACTTAACTTTGTACCACCATAAATTCTGCTTCTTATAAACTTCACAAAAGACGCAGAACTCATTTGAAAATTCAGTGATTATTGGTTCATTCAGATCTTCTTATCTCACAAACTGTCAATATTCTAAATTCATTTTTTTTAAGAGTTTTAACACACCACAAAGTCAGTTGAATCCAAGAAACTCCTTTTTATATACTCTGTCTTAATACAATTAGCTTGGTGCATTGCAGTGTAGACTAATACTAATTGACTAGAAAACAAACACATTAGTGCAAATGACAATGATTACAAAATCAATAAATATAAAGGCTATTTCTTAATTAATACCTCTTCTGCAAGTGATAAAACCTTTTCGGCTTCACCAGAGCCATAACCTTTAGATCCTAAAGCCAACATGCCAGGAGCAAAGCATGCCAATTCATCCATCTACAGTGATGAAGAAGTTAAGCTCTTGAAAGACCACACAACAACTTAGTCATCAAATAGTTAGGAGATTTCCTCAAATTGTTTGACTACCTTGTCAGATAAAAAATTTCCATTCTTCTCGCAAATGTATGTGAAGGATGATGGGGTTGTTTTCCGAACCAAGCTTTGGAGACCTTTCATCGATGTCTCCCACATTTCTCTGTTTGCAGTATTCATTAACAAAGATTTTGTCAATGTAGAGATTCATTTGAGAGTTCTCAAAATGCAAAATGTCATGTAACCATTACAAATAGATGAGGGAAATAATAATCAAAGCTCATCTTTATCATAATGGTTCAGTGACCAACTGAAGAAATTGATCACAGCATCCTATGTCAATATTTAACATTGATTTTCCAAGATCACAAGCCAATGCCATAAATTTTTCATCACAGAAATCAACATTATAGGGAACTGAAACTTTGTGCTACTCACTTCTACAAGCTTTGCAAAAATAATATTACGAGGCGAGAGACAGAGGTATAGGTGTCTTCATGGTGGCACAAACAATAAATTAGTAAAGTAACCTACATTTTATCATTTAGCAACTAAATATAACACTAAGAAATGCAACTAAGCAACTAAATATAACACTAAGAAATGCAACATTTCTCCCACAGGTTATAGATTAGCAGTTAGGAATTTTTATCATCATATATGTAACACCATGATTTTTGGAATTTTGCCAATCCTACCACACAGCTGACAAAATTACAAGCATTTTAAGTGAAATTGCATAATCAATGCTTATCATTTAAAATTGGGAATATAGACTACCTGTAGTGCTTCACAATTTCTGTTTTGTTCCCTTGTATCCACACCTTGAGTAAATACTCATAAAAGCTGCAAAAAAAATAGCATCGTGTCATTTATGCTTGTATTAAGAGGCCATGGATGACATCGTGAAGTTGTTTTATGCTAAAAGAACCATTCAATCTAGAAAGTTAAGCTGTTAGAAAGGTTTAAGAATGTCCATAACTATCCCTCTCAAGGGCAGGTCATCAAGCCCAATAATCAACACAACATAAGGAATTAACCATCTGGGTGGTTTCATAAACTGCCTAGTAAATCAAACATTTGATCAAATAGCCTGCAATACCAAGTACAATGTTACAGCACTTTCTACGAGATCAAACTTTTGACTTAGATTGTTGCCAGCAAGAAACATAAAATCTAGGAATGAACACTATAGAACATTTTATGTGAGATAAAAAAAAAGGATCACAAGCACCATTTCATAAATGAATCCTGTATCATTTGATCATGGTATCTAAGTAGTGGATTCAAGTAGCACAATATATGGCTTCTTTAACATACATGACGAGATCAATATCTTGTTCGAAATTCATGTTACTCAGGTTTAATTGTCGGATGATACGTGACAGGATGGTGGTTACAAGATGATTTTTTGATCACTGCCCTCTTAAAAATGATATAGCTAGCTTGACAAACTACTTTTTTGTTTTTTTTAGCATCAAAAGATGTTATAAAAAGGAACGTATTCAGTAAAATCAGTTTACAATGTTTCTGCAGCTAATTGCATCTTAAATACAACAATACGCATCAATACCTATCCCCCATGGCACCAAATGTTATTGTTGAGTAAGCAGCTGTTCCAGAGTGAGGATTAATATATATGGGAAGTAAACCATCAGCTGGAAAGTTTTTCTGAAGCTCTTTTACGACTTTCTCAACCTGAAATATCAGTTCACAGAAAAACTTACAGAAAGCATATAACAAAACACTCTAGTTCCACATCTATTATTATTACCATGCTTTCTTTGGGAGTCACATGTCATATTTGGAATTGCCAAAACTAGTCTCAACTAAAGAAACATGACTTGAAAAAAAAAAAAAGATTCAAAAGTGAAACTTCCAGACATACAACCATTAGAGTGCAAATACCTTCTCCTGATATTTTGGGTCATTTGTTCTTTGAGATAAAGCAATGAATTCAAGCTGCTCTGTTCCAGAATCTGCCAGGATACTGTTTCCCTATAAAACACACAACCATTAGAGTCAAAATGAGTTGAGCATGTCTTGAATTATCAAGCTCACGACCAAAGCAGGCTTCTCAGTGCATTGTATGAACAGATTACAAGGTGAGGAATAATCTGGGAGCATTAAAAAAGCCAATGAACAACAGAAATTACCCCAGTCCACCCAAAGTTGTGTGCACTCCCATGCGCTAAATTAATTCTGTTATAGGGAATTCCTGAAGGAGAATTCCATGCAGGCAGCAATCTATCTGCAATATCTTTAGTCTTTTCAAGAAAAATTTTGTCGCCAGAAAGATCATAAGCACTGAGAAGCCCTCCAACAACCCTGAACACAGCAAAAGTAGACAAAAGAGTTAAGAAGCAACACAGGTAGAATGTAGTCTTGCAAAAAATGTAACGCAACTAAAATTAAAGATTAGAACTTCTAATGCCACCTTATGGTTGTCTCAAAGACACTAGCCTCATAATTCTTGTTGAAATCCAATGAATTCGCAACCCACCTGCAATTAAGTAACATAAAAGCCAGCTTACGTACAACCATTTCTAAATCTAGAAATAAAACAATTTAAAAAATTACCAAATTATAAACCACAGTGATTTCCAATCAACTTTCAAGAAATAGAAACTTACTCTTTGGCTCTTTGAAACTGCTCATGAAGACCCATTATAAATAATGTGTCAAGAGAATCCACTAGAGTTGCTCCAAGACCACCAAAGCTATCAACTCCATTCTTTGTTTGTGGCTGTTTAGAATCAGAATTGACTCATTGGTTGCAAAATTGACTCGCCACACCTCAACCCCCAACCCCATTTCTCATAACAGACAGAAAGGTGAACACAAATATTCTTTAGGAAACTGGATTCGTACCCTAAATATCATAAAAATAAAGCCCTAGATACTAAAAGTCTTGAACTTGATCAAGAAATCATAATAAAAAGCACTAAAAACCCAGTAAGTTTCTGCGATTAAAAAACAAAAAAGAAAAGAAAGAAAGCAGACCTGAAGTTCATCATGGCCCCAAGCATACTTCTCATAAGAAGTCCAAGCATGAAGCATAGCTTCCTTGACTTTCTCTCTTCTTTCAACACTAACAGGATCATCATCATCATCATCTTTGCTAATGTTTGCACTGTCCAGGCCTGCTGACCATTTAACCTTTACATTAAAATCTTCAAGCTGCAATTTTAGCTGTGCCAATTCTTCATTCAATCTCAAAACCTCTTCTTGGTGGTCTCTGGTAAGAATTTGACGGTCAGAAACAAGCAAAACTAGAGAGATGAATCCGAAAATGACAAGAACAAATTGTTGGGGTTTCTTGAAGTAGTATTTTGGATTAAATATTGATAAATTTGAAGAAGATTTTTTTCCCATTTTGGATTAAAACTTAAGAAACAAACCCAAATTTTAGGGGAGAGAGGCTCATGGGATAGTTTTCCTTTCTTAATATATTTAATTCATGTGCTGAAGTCTACGTAAGGTCAGCTCAAAACTGAAGTCATTGGACGATGTTGTTAAGACTTGTCTTGTCTTTTGGTAAACATCACATTACTCTCCTAACGATCCACTAATTGTTAACTAGGTCTCTCTACTATTAATTTAATGAACTGGGTTCCCAAAGTATGATACGTTCCCTGATCTCGTCTTTCTTCTTTAAGATTTACATCTAAATTGCATATATTATGCAATACAATGAAGTAAATTCGAGGCTTTAGGTGCATTAGAATATATATTAAAATAAGTTTAGTTTTGTGAGTTAATTTGATGAATTATCAATTTAAAATTTATTTTAGTAAATAAACTCTATAATTTGTTGACTTAATATTTAATACTAATCAAATTTTAAAATAAATTAAATAAGATTTAACCCGATCAATTTAAGAGGTTAATTTGTAATTCAATTAAAATCTTATTTAACTTTTAAAAAAATATAAAACAATATTATTTATTTAGATCAATTTAAGAGGTTAATTTGTAATTCAGTTAAAATCTTATTTAACTTTTTAAAAAATATAAAACAATATTATTTTATTTTAAAAAAATATATATTAAAATAACATCATTTTAGATTAATTTAGAAGTTAATATATCAGAGTCATAATTTAGTCACATTTTGTATTCAATCAAGTCATATATTGTACTGCTAAACCTAAATTACAAGTGAGATTTAGTAAAAAATAAAAATAAAAATACATCTTAAACTAAGTTTACATTAGATATAAAGTTCAAACCATATAGCACGATAGCGAACAATTCATGTAAATCTTGATATAAGACCAGATGATCGCACGCAAGCACATTCGCAACACATGGACTATTTTGAGTCATTAACCTTCTGAATATCTTTGTCTAGATTTGATATGAAAGATTGGGTCTTTGCAACATACCAGGGTTAGATTTTGACGAAGATTAGGTCTCTAGCTTCTCTATCATTCTAAGGCAGCAACCTGAAACACATTTTGGTGTCTTAGAATGGGGAAGGTTATAGCTTCATTGAGAGACTCCATTGAGGAATGTATAGCATACTAAACCCAATGGAGGAAATGGATAGTTTGAGGACTTCATTGAAGATTTGCGTATAGGTTGAGAACCAATATGAGTTTTTCTTATTGTTGTTGTCTTAGTTTGAAATGGTAGCTCAGTTGTTGTCTTAGTTTGAAACGGTAGCTCTTCTCTCCTTTTCTTGCCTTAATGATGTAATAAATTCAGGCAACGTTGTTACTTAGGTCGAAAGATACAGAGGGTTGTTGTTGGCCGGCTTTATGGGTAGCAAGAAACATATTTTTGTTCCCATCAGAGTGCTTGAAAGTCACTCATCCATTGCATTTCTATGGCAGTTGGTGGTTAGCTGCAAACACCAGAAAATTGATTATATGTAATAGTCCTCTTCTTGTCCTTGAAGGACTGAACAAGTTTAGTCAAAGTGCCAGAAGCAGTTTATTAGGAAGTAAACATACTTGAAACAGTAATGAAGGTTCTCAATGTTTGCTGAACCTGGCAGGAACTTGAAAGGCATAGGATCTCTGATTCATTTGTATTGTGCACCAAATGCTAGATGCCCTACAGCTTGTCATGGTAAAGTTCAATTCTAACAAGCAGAAATCTATTCTAAGTTTCAGTTACCATCCTTAAGCCCTCCTCTGAATGAGAAAGCTTCCTTTTCAGGATCTCATTCTCCTTTCTCAGCTTCATAATCTTCTGTTTTAGTGTTTCAACAAGTCGACTGGAAGCCAAATCTTGCTGCTGTTCAACCCGCTTTGTTTTGCTAATCAGCACTGCAATTCACCAGATACAGATAAACCATTCGCATCATGGCATGCCAAAGGAAACTCAGTTACTCGGAAGAAACATTTTGAGCAAGAAAACAAGTACGAAGTTATTCAGAACCATTTAAATGTATTAGGCACAGAAAGATAAGACACTTACATTCCTTTTCCAAACCCTGGAGTTTCTTATTCAACTCATTTTTCTCTTCTTGTTCAACCATGAGGCAGTCCTTCAGATCCTGAAGCTCAAGATGATCTGTCACAGAATGATCAGCAAAGTTTACTATTCCTTTGGTATAATAAAATCCAACTACCAAGTTCAAGAATTCTTGACAAATTATGAACCTCACATTTTGATTCCACCTCGAAAGCTACACGGTCCAACCTGTTTGCTAGAGTTTGCATATGAGCTTTATGCGCTGCTAAATCTTGGCGGAGGTGAGTCACAGTTGCTTCATTTGTTTCCTTCCCAAGTAGAAACCCTCTAACATGCATAATCATCACGCAGAAAAGAACAGTCATCTCGGAGGAAAGTAATTGAATCATCCCCCAGAATTAGACAAGCTACCTGATTTGGTCCTCTAATTCTCCAACCTTAGTCGTGTAGTCTTTCTTAAGCAATTCCACTGCCTTTTTATGCTCCTGCCCACATATTTTAACATCTTAATCCTGGTATACAATGTTCATCATGCAATCAGATAGTGTATGTTCTACATGAAACCATCTCCATCCCATCACAAATTATCATCGCCAAAGAAATTGAGCTCCAAATTACCCCAGTTATGAGTACCCTATCAACCATGACATGGTAGATTCCATTGATGGGTTCCATTCTCATACAAAATTATTCGGGAAACTCATTCGGGATTGAATTATACATTTCACAACAAAATGTCATCTCTTGAAGAAATTTGGCTCCAAATTACTTGAGTTATGAGTAACGCTATTTCTCGAAATAGCCACTCTGAACGAGTTTCCCGAAAATATGAACCATCGCGTCGGGGATTCAACTGGCAGGTCCCATTCCCACATGAAATTACTCGAGAAATCCATCCAAGATTGAATTATCCATTTCACAACAAATTATCATCTCTCAAAGAAATTAAACTCCAAATTACTCTCTAGTTATAAGTAACGCTATTCTTCTCAAAATAGCCACATTGAACTAATTCCCTCAATAATATCAACCATAATAGGTGGATTCAACTGATGGATCCCATTCCCACATCACACCACCCATAACGGGTTGACATTATTCAAGAAACTCATTCAGGATTGAATCACACATCGTATGGTAATGTAATGCTTCAACATAGCACTTTGATCTACTCACAATCAACAGGAGACTCGAGGCATCAATAATCATGAAATTAACTTACATCCTCTTTATTAATCAGCTCATCTCTCGATCTTTTTAGCTCCTCATTCAAGCTTACACATTTCGTACGGCGCTCAAGCTGTACTCACATAAATTCAAGCAATAAAAAATTTAATTAGTTTTTTATTTTTATCAATCAATTCTGCTTGAAACTTGTAGTGATTAAAAAACTAAGCAACATATAAAAAAAAACTTGCTTTAATAATTAACAAAATTGCACGTACCTCTTCAGCTAGATTGTTCAAAGATCCTGTGTACAGCTTCCTAAGTCTCTCATTTTCTGCAGATAAGAATAAGAATAAGAATAAGAATACTCAACAAATAAAAAAGCGATTAAGAGAGTGATTAAGCAGTAATTAAGAAAAGAAGAAAAGAAAAAAGGCGATTGAGAGAGAGATTAAGCAGTAATTAAGAAGAGGAACACCTTGATTAAGAGATTTGCAAGTGAACTCGAGTGCTTCTGTTTTCTTAGTCTCTGCATTCAAATTTGATCTCAGAGTTTGAATTTCCGTGATACCGTTCTTGAAATCCTTCAGAAAAATAAATAAATAAATAAATTTTCATTTCGATTTTCTCGTGCTTTCTCCAACCAAACAGAAAGGAGATTTTTTAGTGCCTCGTAAATGTGATCGAAGGAAGCCTATAAATATATTTATCATAACCCAATTATGGGTTATTTCCTAAAAATCACTTTTTTTTTTCAAAATAAAATAAAATAAAGAAAAAAGAAAATAAATCTCCGTCTAATAGATAGTTAGTTATTGTGTGTGTTTATAATTATACATACGGGCCATTCGTAATTTAAATGGGTTGGGTTGGGCTTTATTTTTTGGCAAGGTTTCTTTATCTGGGCCTTATTAAAACAAGCAGCCCTTTCTACAGCTTAATGGTTTTTTTTTTTTTTGCAAGTTTTTATTCTAAATTATTTTTTTTGTCAATTGTTTTTGAAAAATATTTTTATTTATTAACTAGAATTTTCGTTAGAATCAATTAACAGATCCTTTAAGCTATATGCAAAATCCTGTAATTTGTTATAGAAAAAGTGCAATTTAAATAAAAATATAGATTTCTAATTAAAAATTTATAAAAATTTAAGAATAAAATTGATAAAAAAAATTATTTGATAGATAATCTGATATTAGTGGTATAATTGAGGGCATTGATGTAAAACTTACTCTGACCATTTAAGTTAATGACTTATCAATCCATAACCTAGCTCCAGTAAGATTTTATATCAAATTATATTTGAAAATGACCTGATTTATTTGTTAGGTTAATTTATAATATTATCAACTCAGTTTAATTTTCGTAAATATATTTTTTATTTTTAAAAAATAAAAAGATATTTTTTTAAATTGATTTGGATTTCTAGCTTAACCACTTGAAATATGACATGTTTTATAGCAATATCTAAGGTTTTGATTTTTTACTTTTTTTAAATTCAAGATTTTAGATATGTTTGAAATTATAATAACAGTTATAGTTTAAAATATTTTTTCTTTAAAAATATATTAAAATATATATATTTTTAATTTTTAAAAATTATTTTTAATATCAACATGTTAAAATGATTTAAAAACATAAAAAAATTTCATTTAAAAAAATTAAAATTTTAAAAAACATGGTTTGAGTTACGTCCTAAAACTCTCTTCCTCGTAAACACTAATATTGATTGACTTAATATAATTGCTTGTTGGTCATAAAAATAACTTAGCTCTATTATACTACTGATTGATGTTGATTGGATGAGTTTTCATCAAACCAAATTTAATGGTGAATTTTAAACCCCCCGTCACATATTTATTGGGTTTGATTAATTTTAAAATCACAATAGAAATTAATTGTTGATATTTTTTATAAGTTTTATTGATTTAAAACTTCAAAAATTTTAGTTTTGGATTATATTCATTACTTATAACTCTTTTAGTTATAAGCCATAACTTGTTTTGACCTTATAGCCTGCATGTCATAACGTTTGTTGCATAATTAATTAACCTGGTCTAGCTTTGAGAGTCGACCCCAAATCTATTTTTTGATATGAGTTAGGTTAAAATAAATTCAACTTAAAATTAATCTAGTTGATTTAATGTATTAAAATATGTCATGATGAAAATTAGTTTGATATTTTTTAATTTTTTTTAAATAATATCATTTGAATTTTTTTATTAAAAATCATTAAAATAATATCATTTTAAATAAATATTCATAACTTTATATTTAATTATTGAATCGAGTTCAAATTTTCTAAAACAATTCTCTGGGCTATACAGTGAAAAGGTTGGGAAGACCATGTACAAACGTCTGTCAGATAATGTTTCAATCATTTTTGTTATTATTCAAGTTAATTTTAAATTCTTAGCTTAATTTTTTAAAACTCATGTTATTTTTTATTTAAATTAAGATTTTGATTATATCTAATATATAAAACTCGATTTAAGACTTGTTTAAGATGTTTTTGCCATGTTTCTTTCTCTTTTTTTTTTTTTTATGAAAATATGGTCTTTCTTTGTTGTTTGATTCCTATTTTTTGATGTTTGCTTGGGTCATCAAATCTGTAGTAATGCTACTGTCTCAGCTGTAAGTTATCGTGTTGACAGCAGGATAAACAATGCTTGGAGAAGGCGTGCTTCTTGTATATGTAATCTCATATTATTAATGTGGCTGAACTGTATTCAAGCAGGTTTCATGGCAAATGATTATATAGCTACCTAGGGTGACTCTTGTCTCTTGGTGTTTAGATTGTTCGAAAAAACATGGGAGCATAAGGTAAAAATTGTTTTTTTGTGATTGTCTATAATATACATTTTCTGCTGGGAGACTATCCTATAATATCATCAGATTAATCTTGCCATTGTTGTTGGCATATAGTCTGCCTCTCAGCTTGTTTAGAAACTCCAAGTGAGGTTTATATATATATATATGCTATTGTTAAGAAAAATAAAAGATAGAATTGAAAACCAAAAAAAATTAAAATAAATGAAACCTTCTTAATCAGTCAATTTTTTATTTATTAAATTGAATATTTGAATTAAATTATGCGTATCTTAATTATTTTCATAAATTTTAAAATTGACAATAATATAAGTTTTTAGTAAGATAAGAAAATTCAAATTTATAATCATTAAAATATAAACTTAAAATTTAATAAGTTAAGCGGATTCAACCAATTAAAATTCTTGTAAAACCAAGAGGTGTTAGGTTTTTATTTATAATAATAATGATAATAATAATAATAAATGATGTTTATATTTTAATATTGATTGATTTTAAATATTTTAATGATATTCTGATGTTTTAGAAAATCGGTTTGAATGTTATTTAACAAAAACAGATTGAATATAATATAATAATAGTACCAATTAAAACATTATATAATTAGGCAATTGTTTGATTGCTATTACGCGGGTGGTCTATGCTTTCTCTTACGTTGTTTTTTTTAAAATTATAATAAACAATAATCATTCTTAAAACATTATAATATTTGCCAAAACTAATGTAAAAGATATCTCTTAAAGATTTGGCAAGGTTTTATTATAATGATCATATAGTACGCAATTTTAGAGTAATAATATGTTTATTTTTTTGGGTTTTGCAAAGTTTATATTTATTCATTTAAATCTTTGTGTTTCTTTTATATATGAATCATATACATTGGATCTTTACTGCTTAAGGAGTCCATATGCATTTTGAAAATACATGTAACTTTTTTTTTTTGGAAATATATACATTTCTTTCTTTAATTTATTGAATTTCAATTTATTATTTTATGTTTTTGTATTCTCATTTACGGATTTTTTTTTATTTTTTATAACATTTTATTATGTTAATAATATTAAAAATAAAAATAATTCACATGTATCTATCACACATTGAGTAAAATATGTCCATACTCACCATCAATCCATAGTCACTCTAATATTTCAATTAAATGATTAATCAATTTTAATCAAAATCACTTTTACTTTGCCATCCTACGATGACATAAATGAAAAGAATACATCTACAATGATTGTACAAATTAGTTGGCATAAAGCGTAAATGCTTGAAAATCAGGAATATTATCCAGCAGCACCCTACTCCTCAAAGCATGCTCCCATGGTGGTGCCAAAATATCCTAGTCTTCCTTTTCTTGTCCAGAACAACAAACCTTAAAAGCTAGTTGACAAAACAACAGGATCCTAACTCCTTCCATTTGTTTTCATACAGCCTTGGGAATTACTCAAACACATCAAACCTGGCAAGAAATTAATATGGGAGAAACTTTCAGTGAAAATGATGAAAAAAATCTATAGTTTTTGGCTAGAACATTTTCTCACTGATTAATTTCAGCCCTACTGCACATGACATTAAATTCCTAAATATAGTTGTTGAGGGCCTCAGTCTGCCTTGGTTCCATCTACTCATCTAAAATCCTTGTGACCTCCGAATCTACAGCACAGAGCCTTTAACATTGTCTTCTTATAAGGCCATTAGCTCTTTCTTGCTTATTGTCTTCTTATTTGTACGTCCGTTTGGATCACATTGTCTAATCTCAATTATGTCTGGACTAAAATCGATAAAGTTTTGATCTGAATTGATAATCAAGTAATACGTTAGGAGCGACATTGAGGTTTTCCATTAGAAATCCACAATATGATACAAGCATTGCACAGTTACATTAATGGCATCAGATGTAATGCTAGCTAGACGAGTACTTGTACAGCAGGTAGGCGGCAACTTGGATTGCAAGACAAAATCAAATAGCCAGTAATTGAGAGATTCCACTGCATCAATGCTTGTCATCTACAGAACAAGCCGGCACAGGCAGATGAAGACATCAAGAATCACAGATTTGACAACGTACAAAGATAGCGGTCCTAGGTATCATATATTCAGTTGATGGTCCCAAGAAATCTTGTTTTTAGTACTAGCTAGATAATTCCAGGTGTTTGGAAAAAACAAGAAGAGTAAATAGAAAATCTTACTATATAATATAAATCAATGTCTTACAGTATGTCAAGAACACATTAATAACATACAGTGCATTTTAATAATATTATAACAAAAAAAAAAGATCACATTTATAACATACAGTGCATTTTAATGTTGCGACAGAGGTTAAGCTAAGGTTAAAAGTGCTGAGAGCTCCTTCAAAAGGCAGCTTCTAACAGTATCTTCACTTCAGAAGTCCTAACACAGCAACCCTGATTGTTTGTACTGATATATAACTTGAAAGAACATCAAGAGAAATTAGCAGGAAATAGTTGCTGAAGAATGGAAGAGCTTAGTTCAGAATCAGAGAAGAGAGGAGAACCATTCAGCAAGGATGAAGTCGAGCAAAAAGCAAGTAGTATGCCATCTGGGTCGTTGCGGACTGTGTTGAAGCATTCAGATTGGAAGGATGTTCTGTTGATGGCACTTGGGTCAATAGGGAGTGTTGCAGATGGATCAAGCATGTCATTGATCATGATAATTCTCAGTGACCTCATGAACAGTTACGGCGGTTCATCTGTCACCATCGAAGACATAAACAAGGTTGGATCACAGACACATTACTCGTCTTTGGAGTTATATTAAAAGAAAAAACATCAGAAAAAATGGTATCTATGTAGAAAGTTAATGACCCTTTTGTACATGGTAACAATGCAGTTTGCTTTGTCCTTAACTTATGTTGCTGTTGGTGTGGCTTCAGGGTCATTTCTAGGTACTTTTCTCCCTTTTGCTTACATAAAAACACATAGAGCTTATGTGAGATGATTTGCAGATACTATAAAATATGCGTGATCCACTCATTCTGTATTGGTCTTTGATCATCAACAGAAGGATTCTGTTGGGCACGCACGGCAGAAAGGCAAACTTTTCGACTTCGCAGACAATATTTACAAGCTGTTTTGCGGCAAGATGTTGGATTCTTTGATAAAAATCAGGGCCTATCCCTCACGTCTCAAATAGTTTCCAATATATCAATTGACACGCTAACCATACAAGGAGTTCTTACTGAGAAGGTGCATGCACTACCCTCATTTAACAAAAAAAAGTTCCTGCTTCTTCTCTTATTTTGTTTCCTGTAGCATGCCTACTTTGACATAGCATTTGAATAACAGATTGCCAATTTCATCTCAAACATAACAATGTTCATCACGGGCCAACTAGCTGCTTTATACCTCAGCTGGAGACTAGCTATGGTTGCAATCCCAGCATTGCTAATGTTAATCATTCCAGGATTAGTATACGGGAAGCTCCTAGGTGAGGTTGGAAAAATGATACAAGAAGCATATGAAGTTGCAGGGGTGATGGTAGAGCAAGCGGTGTCATCAATCAGGACTGTTTATTCATATGGTGGAGAGGAGAAGACAGCTGAGGACTATAAGATTGCATTACAACCAACTCTTAAGCTGGGGATCAAACAAGGACTGCTGAAAGGTATGGCCATTGGTACTATTGGCATTACATTTGCAGTGTGGGCACTTCAGGGCTGGTATGGAAGTACCCTGATCATAAATAAAGGAGCCAAAGGTGGAAATGTTTTTGTTGCTGGAGTATGCGTTATATATGGAGGACTGTAAGTTCACTACACTTCTAATATTTTTCCCCTTGAAAGTAGACTACAAGGAGCATGATCATCATAGGCAATAGGGGCTGGTACAGAACCCGAAAAACTTTCCATATTAGCAGTCAATATCAAAGAAGAAAACGGAAAATTTCAGCTTCTTCAGAAAAATGCAAAGAGCAAATGCCTTTTTAAGTAGAGATATTTTAAGAGCAATGTCCTGATGAACTTAATTTGGAAGTTGCACTCATAGCCGCCAAAAGTTCTTTCACTTTCTTTTCAGAATATAACAATTGAAATTAATACTATATAAACCTTGCAGTGCTCTAGGGGCTTCTCTAATCAATGTGAAGTACTTCATAGAGGCAAACATGGCTGCTTCTCAGATATTTAAGATGATCTATCGAGTCCCAGAGATTGATCCCGCAGATGAACGGGGGAAAACCATGTCAGATGTTAAAGGTGAAGTGGAATTTCGAGACATAGACTTCGAGTATCCTTCTAGACCAGGGAGCTTGGTACTGAGCAAGTTTAATCTTAAAGTCATGGCTAGTCAGACTGTTGGTTTGGTAGGCAAAAGTGGGTCAGGCAAATCAACAGTCGTAAATTTGCTGGAGAGGTTTTATGAACCACTTAGGGGAGATATTCTCCTAGATGGTATTGACATAAAGAGCCTTCAGCTGAAATGGCTGCGAAGTCAAATCGGGCTTGTAAGCCAGGAGCCTGTACTTTTTGCAACCTCAATCACAGAAAACATTCTTTTCGGAAAAGAGGAGGCTTCCATGGAAGAGGTCATCGGAGCAGCCAAAGCTGCTAATGCACACAACTTCATCCATAAACTACCTGAAGGATATAACACTATGGTAAGTCCTTATATAGGGTTAGCTCTGATGTTATAAATCTGTTAATACTCCCCGTAACCATTTCTCTACTAACTTCACATCATCATCTTGATAATTCTCCGCTGTCAATCTTACTATAACTTGTTACTCGTCGAGGTAAAAAAGAATGAGAAGGTACTGATAGATAGGTCAATGCCACATACTTTACAGGTGGGGCAATTGGGAGCTCATATGTCTGAAGGGCAGAAACAAAGGATTTCCATTGCAAGAGCACTATTAAGGGACCCAAGAATTCTTCTTCTTGATGAAGCAACGAGTGCACTGGATTCGCATTCTGAAAACGCTGTCCAGAATTCTTTAAACCAGGCCTCCGCAGGACGATCTACTATTATCATTTCACACCGCCAGTCTACTCTCCGAAACGCTGATGTAATTGCTGTTATTCAATCTGGACAGGTGGTCGAGTTTGGCTCTCATGACCAACTTATGGAAAACCGAAGTGGTGCTTATGCAGTAATGGTGCAGCTACAGAGAACATACATGGCCGACAGTGTTATATCAGAAGATACTCAGGAGTATGGCAGCTCCGTTGCTTTGGACAATGGAATGAATGGGGCAGAGGAAACAGTGGACACATCACTGTCTCGAAGTTTCAGTCGCTGTATGAAAACAAATCAGCAGAAAGAGGATAATTACAGTCCCCCATCTTTATGGCAACTTATAAGCATGGCAGCACCGGAATGGAAGTCATCTCTAATAGGTTGCATTGCAGCTGTAGGCTACGGATTAATTCAACCTCTGCACTCATTCTGTATGGCAGCACTTTTATCAGTATACTTTACAAATGATCATAGCGAGATAAGGTCTCAAACAAGAATCTATTGCTTTGCGTTTTTAGCCTTTGCAGTCTTTACTATCCTGACAAATGTGATTCAGCATTACTATTTTGGGATAACGGGAGAGAGCTTGACGAAAAGACTTAGGGAGGAAATTTTTCATAAAATCTTAACGTTTGAGATTGAGTGGTTCGATCAAGAAAACAACAGCACCGGTGCTGTATGTTCGAGATTGGCCACGGATGCAGCCACAGTGAGAAATCTTGTTGTTGATCGCTTGTCATTTCTGACTCAGGCGACATCAGCAGCAACTTTGGCTGTTGTTTTAGGTTTAGTGTTGTCGTGGCGGCTTGCACTAGTAGCCATTGCTCTACAGCCCTGTATCATTGCTGCCTTCTATCTAAGAGTGATGACAATGCGAACAATGTCTAAGAAAATACTTAAAGCACAGAACAGGAGCAGTAACTTAGCTAGCGAGGCAGTTGGGAACCACAGAACTATTTCAGCATTCTGCTCCCAAGAGAAGGTCTTGAAACTATATGAGCTTACACAGGTAAGCTCCAAGAAAGAAAGCCGCAAGCAATCTTGGTACGCAGGACTTGGATTGTTCATCTCCCAGTTCCTTACAAGTGCTCTCACAGCTCTGATTTTCTGGTATGGTGGGAGGCTGTTATTCAATCAAAAGATCACAGCCAAGCACCTCTTTCAAACATTTTTCATTCTGGTATCAACAGGCAGAATTATAGCTGAGGGTGCAAGTATGACAGCAGACCTATCAAAAGGCACCAGCGCGTTGAAGTCGGTTTTTAAGATTCTGCAAAGAGATACTAAAATGGAACCAGAAAACTCAGATGCTATTAAGCCAGAGAATTTCAATGGAGACATAGAGTTCAAACAGGTGTATTTCTCCTACCTGGAAAGACCGGAACAGATCATCTTGAGGGGTTTAAGCCTAAAAATTGAAGCTCAAAAGGTTGTTGGACTGGTTGGAAGAAGTGGATCTGGAAAATCCACCATCATCAGATTAATTGAGAGATTTTATGACACAGCGAGTGGTTCAGTTGAAATTGATGGAGTTGACATCAAATGCTATAACTTGAGGGCTTTGAGGTCAAATATAGCATTAGTAAGTCAGGAACCAACTCTTTTCTCAGGAAAAATCCGAGACAACATTGCATATGCAAGAGAGAATGCAACTGAAGCTGAGATAATTGAAGCAGCAACCACTGCAAATGCTCATGACTTTATAAGGTTCGTTTATAACTTACCTCCATCTTTTCTAATATTCTGTGTCTCTTATCGGTTCAAATCTAAATTTTCAAAACCTACTAATTTTATAAGCAGCTCCTTGAAGGATGGATACGAGACCCACTGCGGAGAAAGAGGTGTGCAACTATCGGGAGGGCAAAAGCAAAGGATCGCACTCGCTCGAGCCTTGCTGAAAAATCCTGCAATATTGCTTTTGGATGAGGCAACAAGTGCACTGGACGTCAATTCAGAGAAACTTGTTCGAGAGGCACTAGAGAGGACCATGTTTGGAAGGACATGTCTAGTTGTGGCTCATCGACTATCTACCATTCAGAAGGCAGACAAAATAGTAGTGATTGACAAAGGGAGGATCGTCGAAGAGGGGAATCACAGCAGCCTGCTTTCTGAAGGAACAAAGGGTGCATATTACTCACTAGTAAAACTCCAACAACTTTCGGAGCTACCAACGTTTGAAGAACAGCCTTAAAATTCTGGAACTGTCTGCTAGCAGTGGATCACAGTAAAAGGCATAACTGGGACATCTTAAACAGCCTTTTTAATTTTTATGCAGATGGTTAAGCACTTTTGATTTGTGAACGTTTTTCTGCTGTTATCATTTTGTGTCTTGGTTACAGAAGTAAAATGGGGAAAAGAATTTAGCCTGGCAGGAATGGTTGTCTTTGACTTTGACTTGTGACTCATCTCCTAGACCAGTATAGCCTCCATAAGGTAAAGCCTAGCAAGGCTGCTACTGCGGAGTTCCAAATACACGGGCCTCTTGCCTATGCTTGGAGAAATTTATAAGGCAATGTCAAGTCTTGAATTCTTTCAGACAAAGCTACTACCCTAAATTCTCAATGTCTGTCATTTTTAACTCTTATCATGGTTTTCACATTGAACCTCAGGGGACGCTCAAGCGGGTTTTTCGAAAGACGAACATACCGCAGCTTGGCTTTTAACATCAAGTTGAACACATATTTTGAATCACAATCAGATGAAAAAATTGGAGATGTCTTAAAATGGCAATATGCAACAATAACATAAACAGAAGAACAAGAACATGTAACATGATCTGATTAAGATATGAGATCTCATCAGTACCTGTAATCAAGCCATCTTGACTGGTGAAACTCCCATGAGATTTGTTCATCAAGCTTGATCAGCTTCTCATCATCAAGGCGCTTCCACGTGTTGACCTTCTCTACTGCCACTCGAGACTTCTGATCACCCTTCTCAAGCCTCTGCCAAGATTTTAATATCAGTTCCTGTTCCTGTTAATTTTTTATCTGCAACATGTCAAGAAAATTCCAAATTTCTTGATACCAAGTTTTGCTGCAATCAAGAGCAGTCTTCATAGAGGAAATTCCTAGTTCCATTAGCAATGAGAAACAAGAATTCAAATCAACAAGAGGGTTATTCAGTTTGATCATGAACATGTGATCAGGCCAATTCCCAAGTCCTATATGAACTTCAAGTGAGATCATCATCATCATATAGATAAATCTATTCTTAACCAAAAAATGCTATCATTTACTTACCAGTCAGAGACAATCATCACAACAAAACCCTTTTTCTGTTTTATCAAGAAAGAGATTACAAGAACCAAAACAGGATATATAGAACCTGGATTCCTGAAGGTGCCATAAAAAAAACTGAAGCAGCTGAGAGGAAGACAAAAGGATCTTTTAAATATTTTGTGAGCAGGGCGTCTGGAGAAATCACAAGAATGGGAAGCCTCGGTGCCCAAAGATCGTACTTGTGTTCATGCGACTCAAAAGTTAGTGAAAACCGTCTCAACTCTTATCATTTTCCTTTTTGTCTAATGCATCAGAAGTAGATGCAGTCCCGAAGGGCATCATGCTTGCTTGTCCCTCTATGCTTGCTGGTCCTTCTATAAATAATCACTTTCAAAATTTAAATAGGTTAATGCAAAATCATAACACCCGTGACTTGGCCAGCAATTAGATTAAAAGAAGGGCATGTTAAGTTAAAATATATATATATATATATATATATATATATATATATTAATTTTTTTAAATCAAATTAAATTTGGACTAGATTAATCGAGCTTAACGAGCAAATTCTTAACCCGGTCGTCGAGCCTATCAAATTTGTAAGTGAATTAAGATTCATTGGGTCTGTTCTTTGGGCTCGGCCTCGTTATTGTTATAATTTGTACAATCAAGTGAACCAATATGGCGAATGAATTTGGATAATCCTTCCTGCAAATTTGTGTTCTACGTAGACAAGATGGCAAATCATTATTATTATTAATGGAAAATTTTTGGTGGCTCAGGAAATTTTTTTTGCAAACATTTGTATATTGCCAATATTTTAATTACAAGTTGTCTTTTAATCACATATAAAAATCAATGTTAGATTTGAATCATGTTTAGATTGACTTTAGCAATATTTATACTCTTTTTTTTATATAAAAATAATTATTTTAAAAAAAAATCTACTCATCCAATTAGATGAAAATTTTCATCAAGATTAATGTATCATTTGTTTTTGTGTTTGCATTATAAAAACTTTTTTAAAACAATTTAAAATTTTATTTATTTCAAATTAAATATTTTTTGTATTTTAAAATTATTTTAAAGTGATGATGTTAAAATAAATTTTAAAAAATATAAAAAATATTATTTTAATATATTTTCAATTTTTTGTTTCTAAAAACGACAACTAATACATTACAAAAGTGATCTAAATTCTCATTCCTAAGTGGCAAGTGGCACATTATCTACTACTTCCTTAAAGTACATTAATAGTTAACTGAGAAAACTTAGGAACAGGTCAAAATAGCATCCTTGATCTCCTCCTCCTGTCTCATTTCTTGGAGTTAGAGGAAGATAAGGAGGGTGGTGAATAGGCTAGAGAAGCTGCACTGGATGATGAAGAGCTGCTCGATTGAAACATTATTATCTTATCTCTTAGTATTAGTTATTTACCCATTTGTAAATATTATTATGGGACATGATAAAATATAAAAAAATGATGTGATTTTGATTTGATTTGATTTTTCTTGCAAGCTACAAAGATAGCAACCATTTAGAAACTCAATGGATGAATGCTACTCGGAAATTATTGCAAGAAAACTTTCTAATGCTACTTGGAGACTAGTGAAAGACCCTTTTTAGTAACTTTCATATTGATATGAATGTATAAGCCGTGAGCATACAATTGGCATCCACTGATTTCTAGTCCCATTTCATCAAGCATAGCAACTTGCTGCAGCTCCAGGGAACTTCACTCTCCGAGAAATCGTCATCTTTTTCCACGTAGTTAGGGCGACAAGCTTTAGGGAAAATAAACTGACTTCAACTTATTCCTAATCTGTTGTATAGCTTTACGTTGTCGTTGTACTCATGCATAGATGCATTCTTATTCATACAGATGCACTGGACACTAGCTCAAATTTACACAAATATGATTTTCGAATAGAGGAAGTTAACCCATCTGCATTGTGTAACCAGCAAGCATAATCACTAACCCTGAGAGTTCCTCCATCTTTGCAAACAAAACAGCAGCACACTGCCAATTTATCCTTACTTATAACCTTCTTTTTTCTCCCCCTTTTTTACCAAAGCTCTGATCTTTTTGCTCTCTACAAACCCAAAATCCCAAAGCAACAACACATATCACTTACCAGTCAAAATGAAAACTTTTTTGATGGGGTCATAATCCCTTTTGTTTTCTGCTCAGGAAAATGACTCGGTTTGATATCCTTGTGAAGCTCTCTAGCCCACTACGTGAGATTCCCATTTGTGAACCTGGTTCTATAACATGTTCCTAGCATGCCAATCCTCCAGCATGTCAAATAATCCTGATAAACTATTCCGGACATGGTACGTAAAGTCTATTTAAATGATATTGAGATTCTGTCAGAAAGAGAGAATGATCGCAGACTATGTGGTATAAACTCAAGAATTTCAGTTTTTCTTCATTACTTTCATTTTCAAGCACCCGAAAAGCATGATTGAATACTGGAAACAATGAAAAAAGGGAGAAAATTTCGATCTGAAATGTTTTCACAAACATTCATCAAACGATCAACACTCTATCTTTGGAGAATTTTTGCAGTTCTTCACAGATCTTTACACGTTCACTTTCGTCCCACGCCTGTTTTTTCTTGATGATCAACCGCTTAAGCAAGGAAGCATGATTCAGCAGATAAATGGCAAACTTGTTAACCTGATAAGAATCTACGAACTGATTAACCCCTTACACAAATTTTTCTCTGCCCTCACGCCACCAACGGGTTTTTTTACTTTTACGGTATTGCTGGAGCATGTTACGCATATCCAAGATAGGATTAGACCGCAACGACCAAACATGCTTCCATCAATGTGATAATACACTTGTTCGAGCAGTACCAGTCAATGGCAACTTCTTGAGAATCAAAAAAATAAGTTCATCTGGAAGCTGACTGATTCGGTCCCTTGTTATCTTGTGATCCTGACAGAACCCCATCCGAAAAAAAAATATTAACATGCAAAATCGAAGCTTTACTACATAAACAGAATAAACTAAAGGTTTTCCATGTTATTATCATCATTGAAACTTTAAAGTTAACCATAAGAGTTGGTTCATTGGTAAAACTCCATGTCTTATATTCATAAGGTTTCGTGTTCATCAATTCTTAACCCTTCTTGTAGTACATTCTGAGGTTTAGGATTCAGGACGTGCACATAGCCTTCTTGGTTGAGACTCTGGAATTCATCGGTTCTAAAAAAACAAAAAAAACTTAATTTAGAATTAGTTTGTACCTCGTCAAGTGAGGAAGAAGAGTTAGTTTTCAATATCTTACACGGCCTCAACACTGTCTGAATAAAAAAAGTCAATAATCTATATTTTAACTTGACCCAGACACTGTAACCTGAAACCCTTTTTCCAATGTTGATTTTGTTTCCCTTTTATAGGAGTGACCTAACTCCTAAGCTGATGCAAGTGTTTGTGGAGAATTTCCTAAATTATTTTTATTTCTTATTTTCACTTCAGAATTTTAATTTTTAGTATTTTATTATAATGTTCCCTATTTTACTTTTCCTATTTGGTATTATTAGGATTTTCTAGTTTTTTTTCTTTCTATATAATAGTTTTTTGATAAATGTTTTGGATGTCTTCCATAGTTATGGTGCTCTTGATCATGTTCGGCTACATAAATTCTTATGAGAGCTACGTGCTCAGAGACTCGTGATATGTTTTAATCGTTCATCTAGTAAATGTTGTTACATTTATTCTTTTATCTAGTAAATGTTTATCTACTTAATGTCTGAAATTTGTTGCTAATTTGTGAGATTCTGACAGAATTTGCTTCATTTTTTTTCCATTGAGAATGGCAAACCAGAGTCCTTTGAGTATTGAAAGTGCGTTAAACATGGCAAGCAAGCTTGGTAACAACTGTGTCACAGAAGGTTTGTCTTAAAGGACCATTTCCCTGCAAATTTCTCCAAAAAAAAGGCGTCAGAGCTTGCATTTAAACTACTGGAAATACGTCATCATTGTGGCTTCAGGAAAGATTTTAGTTCACATTTCAATACTGAAACCAAGAGATATAAGAACAGAAACCCCAACACTTTATCATGTAAATGTTAATTCAGAAAAGTTTGTAATATAGCCTGCGTATTCTTTTATCTTGGTTCACTACTTGGAGCTTGCTACTTGCTTTTCGAGGCACTTTATCAAATGACAGAAAGTTGTTGGAGTTTTACAAGGGAGTAGTAAGCACCCTTTTCTCCTTGAACAAGAAGCTCACTGTGATTCCCCTCTTCTATGACCCTCCCTTTGTCAATCACTACTATTTTATCGGCTTTCTGAATCGTAGACAATCGATGAGCCACAACTAGGCACGTCCTGCTAGACATAGTTCTCTCCAGTGCATCTTGGACAAGTTTCTCTGAATTAACATCTAGTGCACTTGTTGCTTCATCCAAAAGCAATATTGCAGGATTTTTCAATATGGCTCGAGCAAGCGCTATTCTTTGTTTTTGTCCCCCTGATAGTTGCACACCTTTTTCTCCGCAGTAAGTCTTGTATCCATCCTTCATGTAGCTATCATGGAAATACAGATTTAAGCAAATTTGGGCAATGAGGAGATAAGAGACCGAGAAGGATTAGTCCAAAAGTAAATGAACAAGTAATGATACCTTATAAAACCATGAGCATTTGCAATGGTTGCTGCTTCGATTATCTCTGCTTCAGTTGCATTCTCTTTTGCATATGCAATGTTATCGCGTATTGTTCCTGCGAAAAGAGTTGGTTCTTGACTTACCAATGCTATATGTGACCTCAAAGCCCTTAGGTTATAGCACATGATGTTAATTCCATCAACTTCAATTGAACCACTCAATGTGTCATAGAATCTCTCAATTAATCTGATGATAGTGGATTTTCCAGACCCACTTCTTCCAACCAGTGCAACAATCTTTGAAGCTTCAATTTTTAGGTCCAATCCCCTCAGAATTATCTGTTTTGGTCTTGCTGGGTAGATGAAATACACCTGCTTAAACTCTATTCCTCCATTAATTGTTTCTGGTTTGATACCATCTGAATTTTCAGGGTCAATTTTAGTCTCTCTTTGGAGAATCCTAAAAATTGACTTCAATGCACTGGTGCCCTTCGATAGGTCAGCTGTCATAGTAGCTGTCTCTGCTATAACTCTCCCTGTTGAGATCAGAATGAAAAATATTTGAAAGAGGTGCTTGTATGTTATCTTTCGTTGGAATAACAGATTCCCACCATACCAGCAAATCACAGCTATAAGGGCACTCGTAAGGAACTGTGAGATAAACAATCCAACTCCTGCATACCAAGATTGCCTATTGCTTTCTTTCCTAGAGCTTACTTGTGAACGGTCATATAGTTTCACAACCTTTTCCTGAGAGCCAAATGCTGTGATTATTTTGTGGTTTCCAACAGCCTCACTAGCCAGTGCACTACTTGCGCTCTGTGCTTTGAGAATTTTCTTAGACATTATTCGCGTTGTCATTTCTCTAAGATAGATGGCAGCAATGACTCCAGGTTCCAGGGCGATAGCTACTAGTGCAAGTCTCCATGACAACATAAAAGCTAAGACAACTGCTAAAGTTGCTGATGAAACTGCCTGAGTCAGCAATGACAAGCGATCCGTGACAAGAGTTCTCATCATTACCGCGTCTGTGGCCAATCTTGCACATATAGCCCCACTGCTGTTGTTTTCTTGATCGAACCATTCAATCTCAAATGTTAAGATTTTTTCAAAAATTGCCTCCCTGACTCTTTTAGTCAATGTCTCTCCCATTATCCCAAAATAGTAATGCTGAATCACATTTGCCAGAAAAGTAAAGATAGCAAAGGCTAAAAACACAAAGCAATAGATTTTTATTTGAGACCTTATCTGAGCATGATCATCTTCAAAGTATACTGCTAGAAGTGCACCAAGAAAGAATGAGTTCAATGGTGGAACTAGTCCATATCCTAGAGCTCCAACACAACCTAATAGAGTTGATTTCCACTCAGGTGCTGTCATGCTTATCAGTTGCCGTAAAGATGGGGAACCGTAATCATCTTCTTGCTTCTGGTCGGTTATCATGCCAAAACTAGCATTTCGAGAGAATGACTTGTCAGGTGTTTCCTCTGCTTGACTGGTTCCGTCATCAAGAGGAAAAGCACTTCCATGCTCTTTATCCATGTCTTCCAGCATAACTTCATCATTCATGTATGTTCTCTGCAGCTGCACCATTACTGCATATGTACCACTTGAGTTTTGCATAAGCTGTTCGTGCGAGCCAGATTCTCCCACTTGTCCAGACTGAATAACAGCAATTAAGTCAGCATTGCGGAGAGTGGACAAGCGGTGTGCGATGATAATATTTGTTCGACCTATTGAGGCCTGATTCAAAGCATCCTGGACGGCCTTTTCAGACTGTGAATCCAGTGCACTTGTTGCTTCATCGAGAAGAAGAATTTTTGGGTCCCTCAGTAGAGCCCTTGCAATGGAAATCCTTTGTTTTTGCCCTTCAGATATTTGATTTCCCAGTTGTCCAACCTAAAAAGTATTCAACATTGGCTTAAATTTCAGTACTTCCCAGGTCGTATTTATCTTAAAGATTGAAAGAGAACATTAATAAGGATGGGAATGTTAAGAACTAATAGTAGAGCAGATTCTTTGTTAAGCACTCACCAGTGTCTCATATCCTCCAGGAAGTTCACTGATGAAGCTGTGTGCATTAGCAGCTTTGGCTGCTCTGATTACCTCTTCCGTAGACGCATCCTCTTTTCCGAAAAGAATGTTTTCTTTGATTGAGGTTGCAAAAAGCACAGGCTCCTGGCTTACTAGCCCCATTTGATTCCGCAGCCATGTAGGCGGAAGGTTCTTTATGTTAACACCATCTAGGAGAATATCACCCCTAAGAGGTTCATAAAATCTCTCAAGCAAATTTATAACTGTTGATTTGCCTGATCCACTAGTGCCTACCAAACCAACAGTCTGGCCAGACATAACTTTAAGATTAAATTTGTTTAACACCAGGCTCCCTGGTCTTGAAGGATACTCAAATTCTATGTCTCTGAACTCCACTTCACCTTTGACATCTGATATGGTTTTGCCTTGTTCATCTGCAGAGTCAATTCCTGGGACACGATGAATCATCTCAAATATTCGAGCAGCAGCAATATTTGCCTCTATGAAGTACTTCACATTGACTAGAGAACCCCCTAGAGCACTGCAAGGTTGACATGGTATCAATTTTGATTGTTAATTGAACTGCAATAAAAGTGAAGGAAACTGCTAATGATTATAAGAGTGCAGCAAACAATGAAGTTTCTTGGGACATGATTGCCTTGAGAATATGCTGCTATAATGACAATTCTGAGGATTATCATGCCATGTGAATATGATCATCATGCTCCTTATCATCTAAGTACATTTAATGGATATCATAACAAAAAACATTAAGGATAGAACATTAAAAGTGCAGTCAACTTACAGGCCTCCATATATAGTACACAATCCAGCTGTGTAAACATTTCCACCTTTGGCTCCTTTATTTATGACCAGGGTACTACCATACCAGCCTTGAAGAGCCCACACTGCAAATGTAATGCCGAAAGTACCAATGGCCATACCTTTCATCAATCCTTGTCTGATACCAAGCTCCAAAGCTGGTTTTAAGGCATTTTTATAGTCCTTGGATGCCCTTTCCTCGGCAACATAGGAATAAACAGTCCTGATTGATGACACTGCTTGCTCCCCTATCCCTCCTGCAATTCCATAAGCTTCTTGGATCTTCTTTCCAACCTCGCCTAGAAGCTTCCCATATACCAATCCTGGAATTATCAGCATTAACAATGCAGGAATAGCAACTATAGCTAGTCTCCAGCTGAGGTATATTGCAGCCAGTTGGCCTGTGATGAACATTGTTGTGTTTGAAATGAAACTGGAAATCTGTGATTCAAATGCTATATCAAAGTTAGTCCTCCAAGAAACCAAGTAAGAAGAAAAACAGGGACATGCTAAATGAGGATAGGAAAAGCACCTTCTCTGCAAGAAATCCTTGTATGGTAAGTGTGTCGATCGAAATATTGGAAACTACTTGAGATGCGAGCGATGCACCCTGATTTGTATCAAAGAAGCCAACATCTTGCCGCAACACAGCTTGTAAATATTGCCTCCGAAGTCGAAAGGTCTGCCTCTCGGCCGTGCGTGCCCAACAGAATCCTTCTGTTGGTGACCAGAAGACAATATTAGCTTATGAGTGATGTTGTGAAATAGTATTCACTAACTAGAAATCAACTGAAATGTATAATACTGTGTTTTTTGGCTGGCCAATTTGTGCATACTATGTTATTGCTATACCAAAAGACTATGCTGTCAGTCCTTCAAATTCAGAGTTGCTAAACAGAGCCCAGCACTTGTTCAAATGCTGATAGATCTTGTGTGGTGAGAATTTAACTTACAAGAAGTATATATAATAGAAATTGCATGAAAGTCCATTTTTATTACGGTGGTCGTTCTCCTGTTCTGTGACTGAACTGTCGAAAATTGCAATCGAATAAGAATCTGATTTGTCTAGCCTCTAACCCAAAACCTTAAGTGTTATGCGATCACCAACTGAGAACATATTGTATATCTTATAAAACTTGGACTGGCGATATGGGACTTGCAACCATGAGTCCTAGATCAGGCTATATTGAAGAAAAAGTAAGGGATGGAATTGACTTAATCATATTGCTTGATTAAAAATTCACTCATTTTTTTATTAAAATAACATTTTTTTAATTTTTTTATTAAATTAAGTTAATCTAACTTGGATCAATCCCCGTATTAAACTTTAATACTATACTTATTGTTACAATACAGTAGATAAGTAAAAAGAAAAAGCAAATTGATATAGTGGGTATTTGTGAGCTGAAACTAGAACACCAGGTATATATAAGTTGAAGGTAAAATCCCTTCTCAACTCCAGTGCTGGAAGCTTTTCTATTTTTGTCTCTAATAGATGAAATATTGACAAAAAAAAGCAATGTTTGTAATATTATTGTTGTTGTTACTATTTCTACTAAAATATTAAAACTATTTATTTTGAAGAGATGACAATACTTCCACCATGTTTTGTCTCCTTAGTATTTGAAAAAGTTGAACAAGAAGACAAATTTTGTCTCCTTAGTATTTGAAAAAGTTGAAGAAGAAGACAAATAATAACTTGTGTAAAGCCTTTTCATCATTTTCTTACACAAATTTCAAAATTAATGAATTTTTTTAAAAGTTTTTCTTGATGGAATTAAAGTCTTATAAGTATAATCTCTATATTCTATATAATCAAACTACTATTTTCTAATACCATAAGAAAGTTTGTGGATGGAAAATTCTGCTTTAGATAACAAAAACATGTTGTTCATGTAAAATTGAGCTTTCAACTCTAAAAATCATCTAATAAATTCTTTCTGGTGAAAAGGAATCTCATCATTATACGGAGAATAGGAACATTGTGAATTGGGTTTTCAATGTTTTGCCCAACGTATACACCATTATCTTTATAAAAATGATGTCTCTATGGGTTTGCAGGAATAAATATAGTGTTTGTTCGCCTCAAGGTCTGGACACATCCTTCTCCTCTTCATTATTCATGTTTGTGCCCCCCTCGTCGTGTGAGATGGTTAAGGTGTTTTGTGATTTATTTTAATGAAACCTCTACTCAACTAAGTATGTGTGTTTGGGTTCTTTTCAGGCGTTTTATGATTTATGTCAGTGAATACTCTACTCTATCAAGTATATGTCATTGGGTTCTTTACACCACCTCTTGAGTCCTCACAGTAATTTTTAGATGGCCTGTGCTTCATCAAGAAATGGGAAGTTGTTAAAATTCCTCTGTACATCAAATTGTCGTAGCCAATAGCATGGATAATGTTCCTCAATTTCTAAATTTTTACAGTTATAAACTGTAGATAAAAAATCTTGAGTTTTTATACGTAAGGTATATCTTTCATTGTAGAGAAAGCTACTCTGAAAGTTTATTTCATAAATTCTCCTCTCAAAAATAACATAAAAGGTTGTTTAAATAAAAAAACATTATAATTTGTAAAATCCTAATTAAATTGAAAATTTTATATAAATAGAAAAAAAAAGTTAAAAAAATAAGGAAAATGAAGAAAATTTTAAAACTTACGATTCCGAGCCCAATTTGAGCCTGAAAATGAAAACAACTGGTATGACATTTGTTCTTGTATAATTAGCTAGGTTTTTGGAATAAGCCGATAAAATTTCAATTCCATACAATATTATTCAATTCAAAGTTGTGTAACATACGTCGATGAAGGTTTTTTAGAACTCTTTGTAACCTAGAAAATATTAAGAATTAAGAATTAAGAAGTAATACAATAAAAAATAACATAGCGATGCCAACAATTAAAAAAAAAAAGCCGTCAAGTATACCTAGAAAGGAGCCTGAAGCCACAACAACGGCAACGTAAGTTAAGTTCAAAGCGCCCTGCAGTACTAACACGAGCAAAAAGTATGTTAATTAGATTTTGATGTCTCGGTTATATACGATGCTTTTTTCTATAATATGATTGCAAATCTATTAATCTATCAATGAACATACCTTGTTTATTGCTTCAATGGTGACAGAAGTAACACTATATCTGTTCATGAGGTCACTGAGAATTATCATGATTATTGCTATAGATGATCCATCTACAACCCCCCCCATTATCCCTAGTGCCATCAGCAACATATCCATCCAATCAGACTGTTTCAACACAGTCTGCAATGACCCAGATGGGGAATCATATGTTTTTTTCTTAGCTTCATCCCTGCTCAATAGCTCCTCTCTCTTCTTTGATTCTACTTTCAGCTTGGCTTCCATGACCATCCCACCTAATATTTCTTGCTAACTTGTTTTGTTTTCACAAGCATATATAACCCATGAATTTTGTCCACAATTGTTTTGTTTAAAGTTGATATAACTTTGAACTTACAGTCAAGAGTAAATGGTCAATTGATCTGTACTTAGGCTGGCTGATAAACCTGTCTGCTTGGAAAATCTACCCCATACAGATTCTTTTCTTTTTGGAGGCAGTTTTAACCTATCTTGAAACCATGAAAGTGATAGTACAGATATAATTCTTGCACTTGTTTTGTTAGAAAAATGTTTAATGTTTCATAAAAAAAATAAGTTAGCAAAAACCATTAATTACTATGATGGTGATCTTGATAAATAGTAAACAATATTGGCTGCTTTGTGGCTTTGTCTGTACAATTTCTTGAATAAACAAGTTAATTTCTTGGAATGTACAATGTAATTTACTATGTCACCTTGTTGTTGCCATCATTTTGTTGTCCGGCTTAGTAAGAATGGAGTAAACAAAAACAATTTGCATTTACTTTCAATCAATAAGTCCTAAGCAGTACTGGTAGCATAATTTCAACAAGAAGGGACGGCCATGAAATAAGGACACAATTTGGCATATTTAGAAGAGTTGACAAAGTCTACAATGCCACTATCACTATCTTTCCTTCTTTGCAAGTTTTATTCAGTTTGGAATCTCACAGTACAGGATTCTTAGGCAGGTTTGCAGTGACCAAGGGAACGAATGCAAGAAATTTGGGGGAGAATCTCACAAATTGGCAAGAAAATCAGTTGTTCCGCCCTTTGCACACTACATGATTCTGGATCGAAATTTTACATGCATGGACTGAGTTTATTCTGATCATAGAAAATAAAAATTACTGATACATTTAACTATTTTTCCTGTTGGTATTTACTCTATCATTCTATCGAGAAGAATACCGACTGAGTTACGAACAAAAACCATCCATCAATAAA
>NW_011499850.1:818830-915027 GCF_000495115.2 Populus euphratica | reverse complement strand
ACTTGATTGAAGAAATCTAAAACCAATGACCGCGTAAATACAGGGGCTAAAATTGACGGAATCATGAGTTAAATTAAAGAAATTAGAAGTTTGTTAATCAATTGAAGGTCCAAATGCACAAATTCAGAACCAAGGACCAAAGTGAAAATGACGGTCAACTTCAAGGTTGATGTTTGAACTTGGCATGGATGCAATTGAATTGATTCTTAAAATTAAAATTAGAATTGGGGTTTTGATTGAATAAATAAAAAATTGAGAACCGATTTTGAATTGATATATTTTGGCACCATTATATTTTAAATGAAATGACGTGTTTTGTTCAAAACGATGTTGTTTTATTCACTATTCACAAAACAAGAAGCAAAATAGTGTCATTTTAACAATACTATACAACTTCTTCTTCTCATATATGACAAAGGTAAGGGAATAAGGTTTTTCTTTCCCTATTTTGCAGCGTCCATCCCCATCTCTCTCCCTCCCATTTGCCTAAAGGACCAAACATGACCTACACCCTTTCATGATTTACCACCATGATGAAAGGGGTAGGGGGAGACAAGCCCTACGAGTGATTGTACAGAGGTTGCCCAAGCCACCTTACCCTGTTACTATGACTA
This sequence comes from Populus euphratica, assembly GCF_000495115.2. Classification (NCBI taxonomy): domain Eukaryota; kingdom Viridiplantae; phylum Streptophyta; class Magnoliopsida; order Malpighiales; family Salicaceae; genus Populus; species Populus euphratica. The sequence continues at coordinate 914,413 of NW_011499850.1, read as the reverse complement.
GACAAAGGTAAAGTAGCTCTTACTCCCCCTTTCCCTTATAAATACGTCCTCACTAGACAGTGAGAGGGGGATAAAAAAATAGAAATAATTTCTAAGAGAAGAATTCCTGATTTGAGATCAATTAAGATATTTTGTGATCAAAATATTAAATGGTGGCTCTCATGTCCTCTTTTCACTTATAAAAAATAAACATTCCTTATCTTCTTGCCCAAGCCACCTTACCCTGTCACTATGACTAGACAAGGGTAAGGTAGCTCCTACTCCCCATTCCTCTTATAAATACGTCTTTACTAGGCGATGAGAGAGGGATAAAAAAAATAGAAACAATTTCTAAGAGAAGAATTCCTGATTTGAGATCAATTAGGATTTCTTGTAACCAAAATATTAAATGGTGACTCTCATGTCCTCTTTTCACTTATAAAAATTAAGCATTTCTTATCTCCTTAATTTCTTAATTTTCAAATCCTAGAATGGACACATCACCGCGTCATAGTACGCGTGCGACACCATCTATAAACTTCTAACACATTCATCAATAAAAACAATAGGGAAATGTATGTTTTTTTCTAAGGAGTAGAGCAAGTTAACCTATGAGTCCACCTTCACACAACTACACAACTAAAAAACTAACATTATCTCTAGTTTTTTTTTTTTATTCAAAGCATGATGAAGAATGAATATATGTTTTCTTTGTCTCAACTAACACTTTAAAGCCCCATCCTAAAATATCATTTGATAGAACATTGAATTTTAAATATTGCTTTAAACCCCGTCCTAGAATATTCTTTGATTTTCTCTCCTTGACCCATCCCTATTTGAAAATTCTAACTAATTAACTAATTAAATAAAATTTTAATTAATTAATCTAAAACAAATATTTTTTATTACGAATTCCCACTTACACTATCATTTAATATATAACAGTAACTAATTATTTAAATACCAAAGAATGCAACAACACTTATTAATTCATGTTTCTTGAATTTAATCGCACAAGCACTTGTCGATCGGAGGAGATTATATGGGCTGAAGGACCACCACCTTTTCTCGAGGCTATTACATTCCTGATCGGTGGCACTTCCCCCATTTAATTTTAAGAGAAATCCAGGGTACACAAACATGTGTAACTCAACAGCATATATAAATGAAGCCACTCCAATAATAAATTTATTTTGAAATTATTTATTTAATTAGAAGAATGAATGCAGTCATAACTGTTTGGAATTTAAGTCTAGTAGATCTTGTCAAAGAACCAAATAGGGATGAATACTATATGACAGCGGCCGGAAATTGTTTGGCGCTGAATCGAGGTGCTCGGGAAGAACAGGTTGTTCCAGCTCGATACCGTAAAAAATTCCCGACTATTACATGGGAACAGGTGCGTCTTCGAAGCTTTTCCCCTTCCAATATCTTTCTATCGGAGCTTCTCTCATTCCTTTTATCCAGAGCCAGCCGCCATAAGCATGCAAGATGGAATTTGCTTTTCTATCACTCTGCCGAGCCTTATGTTTTTTTCTCTATGAGAGTACATGAAAACGATTTTTCGGTCAAATCAAAGCACATTTTTCTTTCAAAAAAATAGCATAATCTAACTCCCAACCGAGGGGACTGGAGAAATTTAGCAGAGAGGTGTTCACATTTCATAATAGGCGGTAGAAGGAAAGTATTTTTGGTTAGTCAAGAAAGCTCCTGCTACTTTCCATGCACCAACAATAACGTAAATAAGGCCAGCCGTCCATCATGACTCGACCCCATAACTGAGACAAGCTAATTGTGTCCCCTTTTCTTTCAATGCTGTAAAATTTCTATGAACGTTCCCGGACGGTCTCATTATGCAAAGAACTATCGACGATTCCCCAGTAACTCACACTTGCCCTTGCAAAAGTGCCTGCTTTAAATGGTCTTTTAGTCGTATTTTGCAGAGGAAACATGCAATCTTTTGTTCATTTAGTGAATTACTAGAAACATAATAACCAGAAAAGATTATGAAAATAACAAGGAAAATAACTTCAAAATCTAATTATTGAATCCTTTCCTTAGACAGCCCCATTCTCAATCCATGGAAACTTTTGAAAAAAATGCTGAGTATCAAAAGTACTGGGAAATGACTGACATGTTTTGGAATAATGAGCTTTAACAGATACGGTTCCTTTTTTATTTTTTGTTGTTAAAATAATTAAAAATAAATATAAAAAAATAATTCTTAAAAATCTATTTATTGTGAATGTTTGGTGTTAATCTAAATACAATATATATATATATATATATAGATTAAATTAAAAATATTATTTCACCTTTAATAAATAGATCTACAAAAATATTATTTAATAGTTGTCAGTGACCAAAAATTTATTTTTTATTATAATTATTGGGAGTATATTAAAAAGGTTATACAATTAATAATCAAAGTAAAATACAATACATGACAAAAAAAAGAACAAATTTAGAAAAAAATTAATAAAAAAATTAATTTACTGTAACAAAAACAAAGAGATTACCTAATTTTTTTTATTATACTATAGTTTGATGCCATCGAAAGGTCTTAAAAGATCACTTTCTATATAAATAAAGTTTAAATCTAGAATATATAATTAAATAGCAATTCGACGACGAAGGATGATAGAGAAATAATTAAATAAACTTATAATTTTTTAATCAAAAATAATTTTATTCCTTAACAACCACGTATCCGATGTAATACTATTGGAGATTAATCTCTAAACTAATTTTTAAAATTTGCCTTGCATCATTCAATTCCAGACCATTGCAGAGACAACGAATCTAATATGCTTAGTAAACAACATTGGATACCAAACATTTATTTCTATTATTATTCCATGTAATCTTTTATTTCAGTACTAGGTTCCAGTTAAGAACAAAAGTTCTTTAATTTTGAGACAGTTGGGCAATGGATCAGGCATCTAGCCAGTATTCAAGCTCGCCGGACGTACGTAGCTGCTTCAGCAACAGGCTCTAGAAATACAGTTTCAGAGAGAAACAGGAGGAAGAAGCTTATTGACAAGCTCTACGCGCTTATAGAAGCAGTCCCCAAAATCAGCAAGGTTAGTTTACAGATCATTAATCATGACATGTCATTAACAATCTAAATCATACATTGCAATGATTAATTCTAATATATTGTTTGCTGAATCTCAAAATTTAATATTGTTTTTTCCACGTTAGATTATAAATAATGACAAGCTATATTTATAAGTATTTTCAGTTTCATGCTGTTAATTAGAGAACGAATTGATTGTCGCCATAATTAGTAAAAAGGAGCCTTTTAGAAAGAAAGAAGGGAAGTCTTGAGAATAGCCATTAATATCAAAATATTGGTTGATTTTACTCATTAATGTTCGGTCATTATCATGGAAGCTGATACTAATTAATGTGTCTTGCAGGCATACGTAGAAGAGAAAGATCATCTGAGGTTAGAAATTGAAAGAGCTATTTCAGCTCTAAGTGGCTTGTATAATCCTTGCCAAAGAATCAGTTCAAAGTGAAAATCATTTAAGTTTAAAATTTATATATATATTTATATTAATTTGTGATTAATTTTTATTAAATAAATAAAAATGATAAAATTTGAACTCGTGACTATTTAGTTATCAAAACTATAAAATAAAAATAATAAAATTTGAACTCGTGACTACTTAGTTATCAAAACTATGATATTATATAAAAATTATTTCAATTTAAAAATTTAAACTATTAAATAAAATCTCAAAATATAATTTATACTATTCTCTCGATGTTATTCTCAAAATCGAAGTACGATTGCACCATTGCCACCCCAGCTTTGAGAAACCGCTAGTTTAAATAATCTTTTTAGTCTCTGTTTTTCTTTGAGCATATATTGAAGAAATTCTCATATATATAATTGTGAAATGAAATGACCATGTAGCTTGTATGTTCAAGCCTTTTCCTTGCAATTAACATTTGATTTCTCTCTTAATAATTACTTGTGGGGATTACGTTTATAATATTGTGGTAATTATTATCTTCTTGTTTCCCCCTTGGCGTAGAGCCTTTCATAGCCAAGCAAAGAGGAAATGGCTTCTTTTTCTCAAATGAAGCCACTCCAACAACACTTAGATATTTTGTGACGAAGGATTTATACAAGGGATTGATTACAGATTTCTAAATTGAAGAAAGATAAAAAAGCACAAGAAATTAAGCAACCATTAATACTCCCTTTCCTTTCCAGCAATCTAATGGTAACTCTACTACCGGGAAAAAATCTAACTCCTATCCAATATTTAAAATGATTTATTATGAAATGTGAAAAAAATATAAATTATTACCATCAAAAAACCATTTGGTAATTAAATGTAGTCTATCTTGTAAAAATATTCATCTCAACTCAAAAATAAAATTTAAATGGTTAGTTGATATTAAATTGTTAACAATCTCAACGGTGATTGAAGTCCACTTACATTTATATTGTGATAACATTGCAACTACTTTTTTGTCCCATGGATTAAGGTGGAAATTGAATTAATCGTGAGATTCCAATTAGATATTTGCATTCTTTTTCCCTTGACTGCGGCTGTACGTATGCATGCATGGTTGAATTTCCTTCCATCACTCTACTCAGCCTTCCGTTTTGTCTCTATGGAATTTACGTGGGGTATCCGGGCCAGCTTACGCGCACCACGACTAATCCCCACGGCCCACTGAACATCCTACAAGCCCAATGAGCAGGTAAGGTACTGCGGGAGTGACAAGCATATATGGTGAGGTTCGAACCCAGATACAAAAAAAAGGGATAAGTTCCTCCCACCGCTAGGCCAGGACGTCACTTGATTCCCCCAGTGAACAGGTAAGGCACCGCGAGGGTAACAGGCATGCATGATGAGGTTCGAACCCAAATACAAAAAAAAGGGACAAGCTCCTCTCACCACTACGCCAGAACCTCACTTGATTCTCCTTTTTTAGTTACTAACATCGTGGTGATATTGGTTACGGCTATTTGTCTTGCATAGCTGTGAATAACGTGTGATGGCATTATGACCCTTCAAAGGGCACAGTAAGAGCATAAGACAAGTTAGCCATCCACAAGGAAATTGTGCCGGGGAAAAATCCTTAATCCGCAATGAGGGACTTCCGACAAGAGACAATGGCCATCAATTACTTTCAATGTGTTTTATACTGTGATAGTTTTCATAATTATAATTTTAAAAAATATTATATAAAAAATATTTTTAATTATGACTGGTTTAATATTTATATATATTTAGTTAAAATTAAGATTGAATAAAAAATAATTTAATACTTTTGCTAAGGATGCTTTTTAAATTGATGTTATAAAATGAGTAATATATATTAATGGTTTTAAATTTAAATATCATAAATTTAATTACTACTAAATATCGTAAATTTAAATATATATTTAATTACTACTATTATATCATAAAATAAATAATACTTTATATAAAATATTTTTTATTATTCCATTAAACCATCTATAATTCCATTATGTATAAAATTTATATGACAAGAATTACAATTTTCATGATTTTTTGAGTATATAATAAAATTAGATAAAATATTATCAGGAATAAAGTTGAGATTACAATGTTAATTCACTCTAAACTAATTTTTCAAAAAACAAATTACTGTTCACTTAAATATGAATAATACGAGTGAATATTAATTCGCTGCACTAGTTTTTCAAAAAAAAAAAACTATTCAAATGAACAATACGAATGAATTAAAATTCATTGCACTATTTAAAAAAAAAAACTATTCACTTAAAATAGTAAACAATGAAGAAGAAAAGTAGGCAAAAGATACTTCGGCAAATCATGCGTTTTAAACATGAAATTTTACTAGGCCCTATCAAAAATTAATTATATTTTTAACTTTAACATACATTTGTTTTACTGTGGTTGCTTTAAATGTACAAGCAACCATGTAAACAAATGAACTCAAACTAAAAGACAATAGCTTTTTGAATTATTGTATATTCTTTTACAATACATTATCGATTGAATTACTGCATTTTCTTTATAATTTTTATTTTAAATTTTGAATTTTTATTTTACGCAATTCAGCTTTTTTAACCCAAATTAACTTTTAATTATATATATAGGAGAGATGGATAGATTAAAAGATAAAGAATTGAAGTGAAACTTTTGGGTAACATAAGGGGTAGATTGAAACTTTTGTTAATATATTCATTTTAATTCCTCGTTTTTTTTAGATATTACATTAATTCCTTTGAATTTAAAAAAAAATACATTTTGGTCCTCGTTTTTTTTAGATATTACATTAATTACTCCTTTGAATTTTAAAAAAAATACATTTTGATACCTCACTTTATTTTTCTCCTTTTTAGTTCTTTTTTATTAGAAGGAAAGAGAGAATCAACATATTCTAACTTTGAAAAAAAAAATAGTCATTGAGAAAGATTATAATCATCAAAATGAAAGATTTTTATGTCAAAAGGTTTAATATGATGAAGGGGTTATATTTTGATTTTTTTTTTAAAACACCTAAAAAATAAATATGAGCTCAGAAAGATTTTTTATTTTGGATGAATTTTGAGTTTTGGGGTGATTTATTGGGTTTTTGGTAGCCATGGATTGGCTTAACAAAGTATTTATAGTATGTTTTAAGTGTTTTAAATCAAAAATAGTTTTTTAGGTGTAAAAAACAAAAGATTCTCTTTTTTTAGCCACCATAGTGGTCAGATTCTGGGTTGCACTAACAACTCGTCATTTTTTATATATACTTAGAGCATATGATGTTATTCACCCCATTGAAAATTTTTAAAAAATAAAGGGCCATGTGTGGGCTTTTGCTTTATTAGGCCAGATGTTGGGCCTGACTTGCCTGGCCCAGCAACACTTAACTTGATTTTTTTTAATTTTTAGTTTTTTAAAAAATAATGCATTATTTGTGTATATTTGTTTCACATAAATTTTGAATTTATGTTTTAATTAAATTATGATTATTTTTAAATGATATTAGGTGTGTTTATTTTTAAAGAGGTAGATATGATTTATTTGTGATTTTTTTTAATTTTATATTGAATAAATTTGTTTTTTCAAAAAAATATTGATTTTTTATATGATCTTTCACATGTGCAGCCTTGCATTGTTTTTTAATTATTATTTAATAAATTTTATGTGTATGTTGATTTTTATTATAAATTTTATATGTTTTTTTATTATAAATTTAATTTGATAGAGAAATTTATTAAACATAATCAAGTAAATTAGCTATATTGTGATATTAGATATCTTGACCTTTATTTTTACCTGGTTTTCTAAAAAAAAAGTAATTTATCGTTGAAAAACAAATTTTATAGAGACATTCTTCTCTTTTGCTTGTTCATTTTAGAAGCAAGAATGTGAATCTCGATTTCAAGCTGCAATATTATGGTTTAACAAATGCAATTCATTTTTTTTATACGGAACTAAGAAAAAAAATCTGACCAAAATCTAATTATAATATACTTATTTTTATTATGATCAATTAAGCAAGTTCCTAAGCTATATATATATATATATAAAAAAAAAAAGACAGAGTAATAATATATGCTTCTAAAAACAGATTAATTCAACTATTAATGTTGAAGAAAATATCCCTACAAAAGATCATCAGCAAGAATTCACTAGAAAAGAAAACGTATTTTAAGAGATCAATACAAAATATTGTTTAATTTTTTGAAATTAAAGAAATAAAAAGGTAAGATGGGTGAAAAACTATATAGCTAGTTAGTGATCATAACTCTCCAATAAATTAAGGACAAGTTCAAGATTCTAACTGTACCATAAGTAAAGATGATGGATGATCCAGATGCAGTCATGAAATCAAAAGCTTCTGCATACAGCTTTGGAAGAGGGGAGATTGCTTTCACATTTTTTATGACTGAGGATATTATACTCTGCTCTCTATTCGTCTGCAGGTACTCCAATAGGGCATATCTGCGTAATCTTCAAGATAGCAGAATTCTGATATAAAGGAGAAGGTTGTTGTTGAGGATTGGAATAGCAAATTTTCTTCCTTTTTTTGTTTTTTTTATCTTTAATATCTTATTTTCTAATGATATTATTAAATTAACAAGTTTATTAACATTATTTAAACCAATTACTTAAATATTATATGTATTTTTTTTTTAAAAAAAAAATCTCGCCTCGTGTATCATGAGCCACCTTACTAGTTTATTTAAAAAAAATAAAAAACATCACTTTCCTTGTAAGTTCTAACATTGGAAGTATTTGGGCCATAATTTCCCAGAAGCTACAGCACCACATCAGCAAGTGTGGACAGGTTGAATCAAAGTCGCGCCACACAGAATTATGAAACAAATAATTTCCTTCTTTTGCATCCCATGGTGTCAGTTCACTTCTTGGATAATCTGGTATATCCCACAAGCATAGTCAAGAGAAACATCAGCAGTTACGTGTTCAAATCCTGGGTAAGATGGTATCAGTTCACGTTGCGGATAAAAGTAAATATTTATTGCTTGCAAAACTTAGCAATAAATCAGCAATGAAAAATATCAGATGTATATTTGTGGCTGCTTATTTATCAACAATAAAAAATCCCTTCCGTTGTTTATATTAGTTTTTATTTATTTAAATGAATAATTTATTGCTATGAAATGTTTTTTAATTTCGTATTAGTTATTTTTTTCATGATTTATTGAAAAAAGTTTATTGATTATTTGCGGATAGATATCTTGAAAAATCTCATTTGCCTTCTCCTCGGCTCCTTCTCCTCCTGCAGTCAATTTTTGCATCGGAGCTCGACAATCCCGAGTGATATTCCCTTCTGATTTCGGACGAGAATATGACATCATCAGTCTCCACATTATCACCGGCCGGCTGGGTGTGTTTGATTCGGAGATATCCCCAGGGTAAAATGTATTGAAAGAATGTTAGCCTAATTCAATAATTGAATTTATTGTCAAAAACCTCGCTTAATGTGCACATACTTCTTCTCTAAATTTTATTTGTTTTTGATTAACATAGATATCCGGTCAGCTTGTGCGCATCACGACTAATTCCACGGTCCACTAAATATCCTGTAAGCCTAATAAACAGGTAAGACACCGCAGAAATGATAGACGTATCACACAAAGAGGACCTAAAAGAGATATGAAAGAAACAACTCTTCAGTCTCACTCTCACTAGGACTCAAATCAAAATTTAAAAAAAAAAGAGCTGCACCATCAACCACTGAACCACAACCTTCTTCTCTAACTTGAACTTTGAGACACAAGGGGTACCGAGAAGAAGATGATATTTGCTTTTTTTTTAAAAAAAAAATATATATTAAATTAATAATTTTTACTTTTTAAAATTATTTATAATATTAACACATTAAAATAATTTTAAAATATAAAAAAATAATTTTAAATAAATAAAAGTTTTTAGAAATGAATGTTATTCCAATCTGTCCTGTCACCCGTCAACAGTCTTCTAGTCAAATTTGAAAGAGTCCCAACCACCGTCCACCTGCCTCGTCCATATTCATTCATACATGGTTGAGAAAACGAAACCCACCATCTCAAGCACAGCAGCATTCAAGTTCTCTCTTTTAATTCTTTCCCTTAAGACAGCCCCACTCGCAATCCATGGAATCTTTTGAGGATATTTCTGAGTACCAAAAGTACTGGGAGATGACTAGCATGTTTTTGAATGATGAGCTTAAAAGGTACACCCACTTTCATATTTGCTTTCAGTTGCCAAACGTTTTTTATGTTGTTATTCCATGTCCATTTTTCTTTTTCTTTTTTCACACTAGTGTTCAAATTAAGAATAAAAGTTCTTTAATTTTGAGACAGTTGGGCAATGGATCAGGCATCTAGCCAGTACTATGATTCAAGCTCGCCGGACGAAGCTGCTTCAGCAGTAGCCTCTAAAAATACAGTTTCAGAGAGGAACAGGAGGAAGAAGCTTAATGACAAGCTCTTGGAACTTAGACAAGCAGTCCCCAAAATCAGCAAGGTTACTTTATAGCTCATTAATAATGACAAGTCATCAACAATCTAAATCATATATTGCAATAATTAATTATAATATATTGTTTGTTGAATCTCGAAAACACTTTGGTGTTGTTTTTCATTTATGGGCTGAACTCATTTAGTTGGATAAGGCTTCTATAATCAAAGATGCTATTGACTACATCCAAGATTTGCAAGAACAAGAGACGAGACTCCAAGCTGAGATAATGGAACTTGAATCTGAGAGATCTGAGAAAGATAAGGGATATGAATTTGAGAGAGAGCTACCAGTCTTGTCAACATCCAAGAAAACAAGATATGACCACATTTCTGATCACAGAGAGCCCAGAAGTGATCCCATAGAAGTTCATCAAGTAAGTTCTGAACAGTGGAGATATGCCTCAATTTTTTAAATATATATAAAAAAAAAAACAAATCTCTATCTAGGAATCTCAAACAATTCATTAGTTATGTTAGAACAGTGCTTGAGGTATCTGTGCTGATGCCCTTCCAGCTTAGGGTCTCGTCCATGGGAGAGAAGACTCTGTTTGTGAGTTTGACATGCAGTCAAGCCAGAGAAGCAATGGTTAAGATCTGCGAGGTTTTTGAATCTTTAAAGCTGAAAATTATTACAGCAAGTGTCACATCTGTCTCAGGGATTGTAAAGCAGACAATCTTGATAGAGGTCCGTCTCTTTTTTCCTCCCCGCCTCTCTATTATCTCACTCCAAGGGACTGAAATGTTAAGCAATAAGAAATGGCTGCCCAGGATACATGTAAATGTTGGTACAGAACTTTTTTTCTTTGATTCCCTGTCAAGTTTCAAAGACGTTAGAACCATCAATGCACATGAAATGAAATAAATAGATAACAAAATATTAGTATATAAATTTAAGAGACTGCAAGGCTTAGCTCTTTTGAATTTCTCAATTCAGCTATTAAATTAATATGGTAGAAAAACATTTAAATCATAACCATCTGATTAATTTGTTTTGCAGGCAGATGTAGAAGAGAGAGATCATCTGAAGTCAAGAATAGAAAGAGCTATTAAGGCTCTAAGTGGTCCATATAACCCTCAAAGCATGTAGCTAATAGAAAATCGAAGGACCACAGCTTTGAGAAACCATATCCAATTAGTTTAAATAATCTTTTTCAGTCTCTGTTTTTCTTTAGATGTAAAATGAAATGACCTTTGTCATTTGTATGTTCAAGACTTGCTCAATTCAATAAGAATTACTGTTTGTCTATGTGAATAGTAAGGAGAATAGAATGTTTTTTTGATATATTATTCATCAATACAGCATATACATATATACAAACATGTATATATTTGTTATAGTTTTTGACTTAGAGGCAGGTTTTGGATGACCCTGCATGTGTTAGGGTTATGATGTTGTTTGAGAATATTTGTTATAGTTTTTGACTTAGAGGCAGGTTTTGGATCGGAGTACGGGTATTTACCTCCCTGTGATTGATTTTTTTGATGTTTTGTTGCTAGGAATGATTTATAGATTGGGAGGAGTGAGAGCAAGCCCCCGCGATGCTATAAAAGGGTATCTATTATAAATACGTACCATGTAATTCTATTTTAATATAATAAAAATAAAAACTTCTCGTTTACCTATCTCCTTAACTATAAGACTCTGAGAATTATGTTATTACAGCATTGTGTTGGCATTTTCAAAAATAAAATATATAATAGTCAGTGCGTGTAAATATTACTCAAGCCATTATGGAGTATCAGCCGCATAAAATGCCAACATTTTTATATATAAAAGACTTCATGATTCATTCTCAACGTGTAATGATACGATTCAAGGTCACAGCTGTTTGGAACCGTATATCTTGTGCAAAAACCGTCTAAACTTTTGCTACCCCAACAATGTTCTTGATATTAACTTGGTAACAATATCAAAGGTGATTTAAGCCCAATTAGTACGTTTATATACTGGGATAACATTGCAACGATTTTTTTACCGATGGACTAAAGTGGAAATTGAATAAGAATGGGTCCCAATTAGAAATTTGCATCCTTTTGTGTTAATCTCTATGGATGCACCCAAAAAATGAACATTTTGACACAATCAAAGCACAATTTTCTTTCAAAAATAGCATAATCTAACTTTTAGCTTTTGAAGGCGTTTCGCATTTCATTATCTTTGACGGAAAGTATTTTTGGATAGTCAAGAAAGCTCCACCTACTTTCCATGCACCAACAATAACGTAAATAAGACCAACCCTCCATCATCACTCGACCCACCATAACTTAGACATACTAATAGTGTTTCCTTTTCTTTCAATGCTGTAAAATTTCTATGATCTTTCTAGCACGGTCTCTTGATGCAAAGAACAATACATCTACGATTCCCCACTTCACACTTTCCCTTTCCAAAGTGACTGCTCTAAATGGTCTTCTAGCGATGTTAAAACAGGTTCTAAACCGGTCTAAGTTATTTATTAAAATAAGAATTTTTTTATTTTTCTTTGCTTAAAATTCATTTATTTATCAAAATATGTTGGGTGGTAAACGGCCAAACTTGCTGAGGCGACGTCCCGCGTCACCATCTCGTCAATTTTCAAATAACCCCAGACCCACCGTCCACCTTGCTCTTCCATATAAAGTGCCATTATACATACATGGTCGAGAAAAGAAAACCCACCATCTCAAGCATAATTGCATCATTCAAGTTCTCTCATTGAATTCTTTCCCTTAAGACAACCCCACTCTCACTCCATGGAATCTTTTCAGAACATTTCTGAGCACCAAAATTACTGGGAGATGCCTAGCATGTTTTGGAATGATGAGCTTACCAGGTACTCATCCCTTCTTATTTGCTTTCAGTACTGGCCAAACCTTTCTTCTATTGTTATTCCATGTCCATGTTTATTTTCATTACTAGTTCCACATAAGAACAAAAGTTCTTTGATTTTGAGACAGTTGGGAAATGAATCAGACATCTTGCCAGATCTATGATTCAAGCTCGCCGGACGGAGCTGCTTCAGCATTAGCCTCTAGGAATACAGTTTCAGAGAGAAACAGGAGGAAGAAGCTTAATGACAAGCTCTACGCGCTTAGAGAAGCAGTCCCCAGAATCAGCAAGGTTAGTTTACAGCTCATTAATCATGACATGTCATTAACATTCCAAATCATATATTGCAATAATTAATTCTAATATATTGTTTGTTGAATCTCCAAAAAAAATAAAATGGTTGTTTTTCATTTATCGGCTGAACTCATTTAGTTGGATAAGGCTTCTATAATCAAAGATGCCATTGACTACATCCAAGATTTGCAAAAACAAGAGACGAGACTCCAAGCTGAGATAATGGAACTTGAATCTGAGAGATCGGAGAAAGATAAGGACTATGAATTTGAGAGAGGGCTACCAGTCTTTTTAACATCCAAGAAAACAAGATATGACCAAATTTCTGATCAAAGAGAGCCCAGAAGTAATCCCATAGAAGTTCATCAAGTAAGTTCTAGACAGTAGAGATATGCCACAATTATATATATATAGGAATCGCGCTCCATGCATCCCAAATGATTAATTAGTTATCTTAAAATACTTGAGATATCTGTGCTGATGTCCTTCCAGCTTAGGGTCTCGGCCATCGGAGAGAGGACTCTGTTTGTGAGCTTGACATGCAGTAAAGCTAGAGAAGCTATGATTAGGATCTGCGAGGTTTTTGAATCTTTAAAGCTGAAAATTATTACAGCAAGTGTCACAACTGTCTCAGGGATGGTCAAGAAGACAGTCTTGATAGAGGTCTGTCTCTTTTTTCCTCCCCACCTCTCTATTATCTCACTTCAAGGGACTGAAATGTTAAGCAATAAGAAATGGCTGCTTAGGTACATGTAAATGTTGATACAGAACTTTCGATTTCATGTATAAGTAATAACATAGATATAAATCATAACCATTTAGTGAAGATCATGAGGTTCAATCTACTAGAAAAAATCTTAAAATAAAGGTTGCAAGTGCGGAGAATCGTTAGAATCATCATTTCTACATAGAATAAATAAACAACAAATAAAGCAACATATGTAAAGTTAAAAGTAAGACACCATTATATGAATTAGACAGTGAGACTTGAGTAAGATCGGAATAAACTATCGAATTCAATAAAAGATAAGTCATTCATGATAGGATTAATATATATATATATATATATATATATAAAAAAAAATTGGTTGATTTTACTCATAAATGTTTGGTCATCATCATGGGAGCTGACACTAGTTAATTTGTTTTGCAGGCAGATGTAGAAGAGAGAGATCATCTGAAGTCAAGAATAGAAAGAGCTATTAAGGCTCTAAGTGGTCCATATAACCCTCAAAGCATGTAGCTAATAGAAAATCGAAGGACCACAGCTTTGAGAAACCATATCCAATTAGTTTAAATAATCTTTTTCAGTCTCTGTTTTTCTTTAGATGTAAAATGAAATGACCTTTGTCATTTGTATGTTCAAGACTTGCTCAATTCAACAAGAATCACTGTTTGTCAATTGTAATTCAGATTCAGATTGTGCAATTAGCATTTGATCTTTGTCTCTTTAATAATTACTTGATGGGATTACGTTATGCTCGGTTTTATACTGGTAATTGTCACTGAGTCTTGGATGTCTCCCCTGGATTTTTGCTGAGATGGTTGGTTAGTGTAGACTTCAATGTTGCTTTCTTAGGCTAAATTTGCTGTTTGTTTTCGTTGTCTGGGCCTTTTTTCTTTTCGATAGTTTCCTGCAAAAACTGATATAATGCAGGCTCTGTAGTATTTCCTTCTGCCAGGCGTTTAATGAAATCTTATATCTCAAAAAAAAAAAAATTATCACTGAGTCAAGTCAAGAAGTCTTCTCTCTATTCTCAAACAAAAAAAGAAGGCCACTTTCCTTCTAACAGTGGAATCTTTGAGCCATAATTTCCCAGAAGCTACAACTCCACGTCAGCAAGTGTGGACAGGGTGAATCAAAGTCGCGCCGCACAGATTTATGAAACAAATAATCTCCTTCTTTCCCACCCCAGTCAACCCTGAATTTGACTAAAAGCACAGGTATTTGTTTACTTCCTGGATCTGTTATGCCATAAGCACAGTCAAGAGAGATACGTGTACAAATCCAGGGTAAAATGTATTTTAACAACAGGATGACCCTGCATGTGTTAGGGTTAAGACGTTGTTAGTGAATATTTGTTGTAGCTTGTGATTCATAGACAGATTTTAAAGTAGAGTACAAATATTTATCTTTCTGTGATTTATTTTTTGTTTTGTTATCAGGAATGATTAATAGAATGGGCGATGCAGGGGTAATGCTTCCGTAGATGTATTAATACTTCTTGAACATTTAGGTTTTCCTAGACGATTTAAGATTTGCTATAAATACGTATAATGTAATTCTATTTTGATATGGTAAAAATAAGAAATTCTTGCTCTTGTAGATGTAGATACATAGCCAATTGCCAGACGTTGAGCTAATGAGAGTTCTGTTATTATAGCATTGTGTTGGCATTTAAAAAAATATACAATGGTCAATGCATATAATTTATAAACATTACTCAAGCCATTATGGAATAGATAGCCAAATTGTTGAGGAGAAGGGGCTAAAACCTGGATATTCCATCCTGTCTGGTACCTGAGACATGTTTTACGTTTAATTCATCGAAATGTCCCCTGCAACAATTATCATGGAATCTGATACTGATTAGTGTTGCAGGCAGATGTAGAAGAGAGAGATCATCTAAAGTTAAAAATTGAACGAGCTATTGCGGCTCTAATTGGTCCATTTAACCCTCGAAGCATGTAGCTAGTAGAAAACTGAAGAACGATTGCACTATTGCCACCATATCCAATTAGTTTAAATAATTTTTTTCATCTCTGTTTTTCTTTAGCTGTAAAATGAAATGAACTTGTCACTTTTATGTTCAAGACTTGCTTTCTTCAATATATAAGAATTGCTGATAGTCGATTGTAATTCAGATTGTGCAATTAACATTTGATCTTTCTCTCTTTAATGATATGAACAATTACTCATGTAAAACTCGTCATCTTCATTCTCTATAATTGAAATTATACACAAGATAGTTATAGATTTGTACAAGTTTTAAACTTAAAATATTTTTATTTGATATAATATGCTAAAGAGTAATATAAAATCATTTATGATTCCATATTATTTTGTTTTTTTTTCCTGTTGCCTTTTTATTGTTGTCAATTTTAATTTTTAATAAACTTGCTTTGCTTTCTCAGTGATCCCTTTTTTTAGTTGTTTTTATATATATAATAATCAAGAGAATTTATTAATAAAGCTAGTGCAAGTTGATGGCAAACTAGCTAAAGAAGGAACACATGATCTTATATACCAAAAAAAAAAAAAAAGGGAGCTAAACATTAAATAACTGAATTAAAAGTTGCTTAAGCTAGAAGAAGAAATTCTCTATGAAGGTCATTAATTATTAGTCCATTTCGTACACCTTCCGGTTCCTTGAATAAGTCTCTAACCTTGTGCACCTAAAGTTTCCATCAACTGTAATGCCAGACAACGTAAAATTAACTCCAAAATTGGATACCAACATGGCAACTCATCATGGATGATCAATTTGTTGCTAGCCATCCAAATACCCACACAAAACTCCATAAGCCAGAATGATGACAGCTTGATGTTTGAGACTCCATATATAAGCCAGAATGATTACAGCTTGATGTTTGAGACGTTCCCCTTACAAGGACACTTCACTGTATTAAAAGCTGTTATGTAGTACTCGACACGCACCATTGTAAGCCTAACCAATGCATAAAACGGCTCAGAAGTCTCTAAGACTCGTAATAGTGGAGGAAAACATGTTCAACAGATTCTCTTTCAGCAGCACAAGGTGGACAGATTGTTTGCTCAATGTCAATGAGATTTCTAGTACTTACAAGGAAGTTCCTAGTTGATATTATGCTATAAATTAGCAACCATAAAAATACCTCAATCTTTGGTGGAGCTATACCTTTCCATGACATTATTGATGAGAAGGACGCACCAGGGTATTCAATTCTGTCCATGATGATGTTGCAAGATTTAACAGTGTGTCTGCCATATTTCTTTAGTTCCCAATACTTTGAATCTTCATTGTGCTGAATCAAGCAAACTCCATTCAACACTGCAAGAAGAAGATCGTTAAGCAGTGAAATTAATCCCTTTTCTTAACTGATCTTGCATGGCTAACAAGACAGAAATAGAAGTTCATTTAGTGAATTGAGTGATGGAACATTTCTATTCATTTACTCCCCTATTATCAGTTGGATTGGATCCAATTATTGATTTGGTTAGTATTATCGTCATGATTTTATGTGCTGCGCATTGGACCGACCACTATTTATTTCATGTAATTACGAATAACGTGTAATGACATTATGATAACGTACGACATTATGATAACGTGTGACGACATTATGATTTCTTAAAGGGCACAACAAGAGCATAAGACAAGTTCGGCATCCGTATAGAAATTTTGCAGTGTAAAAAATTCTTAATTCACGACGGGGGAGTTCAGTCAAGAGACCCACCGCCAAGGCACCAATGTACTCCGTTGGAGTATCCACCACGAGTTAAGTCAAGAAATCATTATTTTTGCATTCTAGGGCTTGGCCTAGCGGTGAAAGGGGTTTGTTTCCTTCCACTGCACCTGGGTTCGAGCCCTGGCGTGCACGTCTGTCACCCCGCGGTGTCTTATATGCCTACTGAGTTTGCAGGGTGTTCAGTGGGCCGTGGGGATTAGTCGTGGTGCGCGCAAGCTGGCCCGGACACCCCACGTAAATAATAAAAAAAAATTATTATTTTTCAACTTAAAATGTATAATTTAACCGATCAAATTTAAATTTTTTTTTTAAGCCATTCCTTTCCTAAGTCTTTGAGCCGTAATTCGCAGCTGCTACAACGCCATACGTTCATAAAATAAAATAAAATAAAAATAAAAAAAAAGCTACAGCACCACACGTTCATCAAGAAAGCTACAAAACCATGTCAGCAAGTGTGGACAAGGTGAACCAAAGTCGCGCCGCACAGAATGATGAAATAAATAATCTCCTTCTTTTGCACACCACAGCATATGACATTAATTACATCCCTTTCCTTTGTCAAGTATTTGCCCATGGAATTTAAGAATCAACAACTGACTTATATTTAATAATATATTATTTTCTCTTAAAAAACTTGTAATATGTAGTTTGACGAAATGAAATGGCAAATAATGATCACTCGCACGTTCAAACATAAAGTTGCTTAAAAATAGATGAGTATAGGACATGAAAAATATATGGTATATCTTATAGTTTTTATAAAAAATAATAAAATAAATATGTGATTTGAGATTTAATAGAGGAAGCTTTTTTTATGAAAGATTATGAGTTAGAAAAAAATATAAAAATTATTTGAAAAAAAGGCAAAATAGCAAGGATAAAAATCAAGAACAAGTCCGAAAACATTAAAAACATATATGTGCACAAAAATGATGTATTAGAAAGCTATAATTTGTTAAATAGGAGCAATCTAAATTTTATTTGTAAGTCAAAAAAAGAAAGAGCATGAAAATGGATTTTCAGAGTTAATTTTAATCTTAAAAATAAGCTTCGATGCCTTTTGCATTATCATTATTCTATGAAGCTTTAAATTAGCATTTCATACATCATTTATTTTTAATTGAACTCTCATATCAAAGGCTATGGCCTATTATAGAAGTGATGTACCTTTGAACCTAATTAACTTCTTAAGCATTAGTCATTGGATCATATCCATATACTCGTATATGAAGCATCTCACATCGTAATCCAGCTAAGATTGATGGTTAACTTGAAAATGATTGTCGCCCGATTATCATGCCCTGGAAGAATAAACTAATATACGATAGTTTTTTTTAATAATAATTTATAAAATATAAGCATGTAATGAGGTCTTAAATTAGAGAAGGATGGAATTTTTTTAAAATAAATATGATTTTATTTTGAGGGCAAGAGGAGAAATACTCAACTGTTCTCTCTCTATATAGGGCATGGAGAGAACATTGTATCACAGGAGATAATCTATTGTGGCTTGTAATAATAAAATAATAAAATTATCCCTCTTCAAATCAGGTCAGAAGAATAAATTTAAAAGTAAAATAGTTTTTTATATGATCCATTTATCATTCTCTTTTTTAGTGGGTATATAAATGTATCTTCACCTTTTTTTTTTTGAACAGTGAAGAACCTTCACTGCCTTTAAGAGAAAACACTTAGATATTTGGTTGCTAGGTTTTTTTTTTTTTTAAGATTTCATGTCTTTTTGCACATTTTAATTACTACCTTATACTTTATTTTAGAATTAATTAAGGCTTGCTTTGGGGACAATTTTGTATTTTCATTATTCATAGCACAGTGAAATCACAAGATAAAACTTTGTCTCGGAATTTATTTAGACTTGATTTAGGGGCACTTTCGTTTTTTCACGTGGGTTTTTTTAGTTATAAGCAATTAGTTCAGGGATAAATTGGTCTTCTGAAGTGATTAAAAAAAAGTTGTCGGACACGTAGGAGAGGTTGCTGCTCTTCAGGGGTTCATGTGCGCCTTCATTCAATGACCAAAACATCCCTTCCTTCCACCATTTCCATTCTAGACAACGCGTTTTATTTTTTTATGGATAGGTTGTCGTTGGAAATGTGTTTTTTTTTCTCTCTCCTCTCTTGAGATTCACTCCTGCATTTTAAATTTTAGGGCAACTCCCTTGGTTGAGTATATTTATATATCGATCCTCATTATTTGGATTTGTTAATTTTAATTTTTGGCTCTTTTATTGCATCCTTTAATCTATAATTTTCATTTTAGAATTTTTTAAATTTGGTCTTATTTTTTTCCTTGTTTTTTTTTTTAAATACGTTCAATTGTTTTTAATTTTATCCATAAATCAATATTTTTGATTTGTTAGTTTTTTAGATTTGATTATCATTCTTTTTGTGGTTTGTTTTATGAAATTTATTTTTGTTTTCAATTTAGCCCTTCAATTCAGAATTATGCACCCTCTCAATTTTTTTCTTTCAAATTTTATCCCAAGTCTCTTAATTTCTAATTTTTTTTTCTTTTGAATTTTTGTGTGGTTGTTTTTTTTTCAACTTCATCCTTTTTACAATTTATTTTTTAAAATTTAGGAATTGTAGGTTTTCTTGGATTTGGTGCCTCTAATCAAATGACCTAGGTCATGATTTTTATAAGTTGACATGGGTTTTCATCTTTTTTAGACTTTTTTTCGGTCTTGTTACTCGATGTTGGTTTTTTTAAAAATAAGCTCATGATTTTATTTTTTTAAAGAATTTTCTTAATCTCATAACCTAACATATAGGTTAAACAAGTTAACTTAAGTTGTTCATGTTTTTTTTTTCCCTTTAATAACTAATTTGTTCTTTTGGATCCTTTTATGTTATTGAATTTTTATTTTTTTTAATATTTTTTATTACAAATTGATTTTCATAGTTTTTTTTATATTTGATGTTTTTTATCAAATGGTACAAAGCTCGAGTTCTATAAGCTAACAAGAATAGGCATTGTGTTTTTTTATTTTACTAATTTTTTTCCCATATCATAATTTGACATTGGTTTTTTTTTTTAAAAAAAGATGGAATTCATGATTTTCATCGTTTTCCTTTTATAACAATGTTATTCTAATTTCATAACCTTAATTACGGTAATTTGACATTGGTTTTTTTTTTTAAAAAGATGGAATTCGTGATTTTCATCGTTTTCTTTTATAACAATGTTATTCTAATTTTATAACCTTAATTACGAGTATAATAAGTTTACCTTCAACATTTGTTTAGTTCAGAATTAGATTTTAAGGTTTTTTTTTTTAAAAATTAATAAAATAACTCAGATTAAATATTCCATAGGTTAATAAAATGGACATCATTTCTTTACTTTTTTTTTATTATTCAATATTGTTTCTCTTTTATTAAAAAAAAACTCATTTTAGGTGGCTGAATATTTTTTTTATATATTTTTTATTCAACCCATGACAGAACACGGGTTTCTTAGTTTGTGTCTATCTATATATATATATAAAAAGAAGCATATTCATTCCGTCAATTTGCAGGACGTGTCATGACATGGTTTTAACGGTCGTAATTTACACCATTCGCAAAGTGATAGGGAATGTATCATTGACACAAACACAATTTACAATCCGTAATTTACGCCATTCGTAATTGCTTGGAAATTTATCGCAGTAATTGATTTATAGTCTTTTTGAAAAGATTGACAATTGACATCCAAATCAAAAACACCACGGAGGAGGCAAGGAATTATTGTTGGTACCTGGGAATTCAGAAGAATCTTCTGCTTCAGCAAGTTGTGTTCGTGTGGGTGTTTTTAATTGTAATTTAAAAAAAATAGATTTTTAAAAAATGTTATAAGATAATTTTTATAGGTAAAATAAATAAAAAAATTCTTCATTAATGAAAAATAAATTCTCATGATTAAAAAATAAATTATTTTAACTTTTGCAAAATTAAATTTAAAACGCAATTACATGCAAGGAAAAAAAAATGAATGAAAGACATTAGTCATGTGCAATTAAAAAACTAATTTGCTTCTCTAAATACATGACTGAAATTAAATGATTTTAAAGATTTAAGGGAGTATTTGAGAATGTAGTAATTGTTGATTTTTAAAGTATTTTTTGATTGAAAATATATTAAAATAATAATTTTTTATTTTTAAAAAATTATTTTAAACATCAAACACAACAAAATAATTTTTTTAAAAAAATTAAAAAATACGGTTTGCACCCAACCAAGGTTTCATGGATACATAGAATTAAACAAATCTGAAACCTCCAAAGCATCAAAGCCACAAGATTGCCGGAGTCTGATTCTATAATCCAGCTAACCTGCTGTGAGAATAAAGATGCAGCACTAATTTCCATAGCCTTTTTAATTGCAGTATAGCTCAGCTTCATTGGATTCCATAATAATTTGCGTAATTTCTGACCCTATTTTTCAAAGAAATTCAAAAAAACAAACCATTCGTAATTTCAACTTTTCATTCTGGAATGCATGAACACCATTCGTAATTGCTTGGAAATTTATCGCAATAATTGATTTCTAGTACTCTCTTTGAAAAGATTGACAATTGACATCCAAATCGATAGTGACCATTTACTTTACTGGCAAAGAACTTTACTTGGCCGGTGCAGCTAGAAGGATTCAAAAACTCCAACGTAGGAGGCAAGAAATTATTGTTGGTAGCTAGGAATTAGAAGAATCTTGTCGTACCTTGGTTGGGGACCGTCTCCTACCTCGGCAAGTTGTGTTCTTGTGGGTGTTTTTTAACGTTTTTCCATTTAGTTTTCTTGTAAGGATCATTTAAGTATTTTTTGAGATTTTTTTTTCCTCTTAATTTCCTAATTACTATTACTTTTTGTTTGTTTGATGATAATGGATGTGTTCAGCCTGGTTCACACATTAATCCAAATTAAAATATCTTTTTGAAAGATTTCAAGGACTTATTCTTCACATCAACTCAGCATATTTAGAGTAATTTAATAAATTTAACCTAATACGGGTCCTAAAGTCTCAATCTAGCTAGCAAATCAATAAATATATCAATAAACACACGCATACACACACCCCTTCTTAATGATCAATCAACCTGTTAAAGCTAACCAAATCAAAATCAGTGTGAGTTTGATGATAATAAATGTGTTCAAGCTATTTTACACATTAATTCAAATTAAAATCCATTTTTTTAGATTTTAAGAACTTATTCTTCACATCAACCTAACTTATTCAAAGTAATTTGATAAATTCATCTCAATAATTTAATAAATTTATGTGATATGAGTCCTAAAATCTCAATCGAGCAAATTATAAAAAATATATGTATCTCTTTAATGATTAAATCAACTTGTTAAATTTAATTAAATTAGTGTATATTTGATATTATAATAGTTTTTTTTTCGTTTATGATTTAAAAAAAATAAATTTAAGAAAAACATTTTTAAATACAATTTTAAAAACTATTTTAGAAGGATGTTGTTTATATTGTTTAAAATTATTTAAGTGACTGACTTGAGAAATAAGCAGGTTGCTTTCTCAAAACCATATACATTATCGGCATAAAATTTAATGCAACAGATCAATAAAATATTGCACGCAGTCTGAGAGATACAATGAACTTGGAAGGCTTGAAACTCCAGAAAAGCATCACTCTTGCCCATATAGAATAACAAAATTAATTGTATGATATGATTTAAGTTTGTTTGAAGAAAAAAATACAAAGAAGCCAAAATAAGTATTTTTAGGAGATGGATAATTTTCAGCTAATTGAAGATAGTTTTTATAATATATTATATTCAATAATGTTTCTTTTATGGTAATCAAGAAAATATGTATTATTCATATAACGTTTTGTATCTCAATGCAATTAAAGGACAATTAGAAGTGAAATTAAAATATTGTAAATGCATGTAATTAAAAAAAAAAATAAAATTCATATAAAATGCTGTAAATGCATGCAATTAATATTAAAAAAGCAATTATTTTATTATAACATTTCCATAAAATTTTGAATTTTTATAAAAATATTCTAGCAGTGAGGTCCATAGGAAAGCGACGCCTGCACTTATCAAAATAAATGCATGGATGCTTTGCGAACACGCCGATGACGACAACCGGTACTCTTCTGTGCCCGAAATTATACATCGTTAACGGTCTTCTGTTTCTCATTTCGTTGACCAGGCCTCAGCAAGTAATTATTAAGGGTGTATTTAGTAACATAGTGAAAACCATGTTTTTTAAAGTTTTAAATTTTGCTTTTGCTTAAAATATTTTTTTATGTTTTTAAATTACTTTAATATATTGATATTAAAAATAATTTTAAAAAATAATTCAAATAATTTTAATATATTTTAAATAAAAAATACTTTAAATCATTATTACTATTACAATCTCAGATAATTATCTGAAAGTTACAAATTGTATAATTCAATGGCATTGTATACAATACAAAACAAGGATTAACTTATAAGCCATTAGATAAACTTGGAATAATTTTTATTATTGAAACAATGTTTTTTTTGTTAGTGTTAACTCAGCTCAAAATTTGATTCGGTTGAGTTTCTAATTAAATCAAATAAAAATATTGATAGATAAAATCTGGTTGAACTCTTGAATTTAACCTAGTCAAATATATTATTACAAATCTAGTTAGATAAACTGAATTTTACTAAGTCAATATCATACCTAGTACAACTAAAATCTTTGTCCGAATCAAGCTTACATCTCAAGTTTTACAAGCAATCCTAATTAACCTACCCGAGCCAATGGAGTCCCCAAACACAATAAAACCGAGCAAGGGCTTCACTATCAGGGGGTCATTTTCTTGACTTTGCCATTTTTCTTTTGTGAACTGGCAAAATTTATTTGAGGCTCTTCTGTTTCTCATTGAGTTAATATTTTAAATTATAGTAGCATTATTTTTTAAACTATTTTCTTTAAATACATGAAAATAATTTTTTAAAAAAAAAATTATTTATAACTTTAACATATAAATAATTTTTTTAAAAAAAAAATTTATTTATAACTTTAACATATCCAAAAAAAAATTAAAAATATAAAAAAGTTAATTTAAAACTATTAAAAAAAATCACACTCTAAGTAACCAAAGAGAATAGAATGGCATCCGTGTTCCTTATTTGCCAGATTATTTTGAATATGTTGTTTGCTTCTAGTTTTTGTTTTGTGTAGATGCTGGCGAGTCTGTTCTTTGCTGGCTAAGTGGTTCCTTGGCCAGTTCATGTTCTATTCCTTCTTGATTTCCTATTTCATTAATATATACATACATACATACATACATACATACATATATATATATATCAGAAAAAAAAATTGGGTTTTAATATATTTTTCTGTTATTTATTTATTTTATTTTATTTCAGTTTCAATCGCCGGCATCGGTCACTTCTTTTTTCGAGTAAGTCAGATGGGGTACCTTAGCAGTGGTGGAGGCAGGCTGGGGCACCGGGGACTAACTAGTACCACCGCTATTATCATGATCAGGAATTACGGACGGATATTAGTGGTGGAAATAATATGTTCGTTAAATATGGACAGAATTAGCGATGAAACTCTGGCGTAATAAATTTCATTGCTAATTAAAAAAATAAAGAGACTAATTTTAGTATGTAATCTTGTCAGGAATGTTTTAAATAACTTGAAAAAAATATTTTTTAATTATTTTTTTAAATAATCTCTATCCGTAGTTATATGTCATAAATATTTTAAAATTTTGTAATTTATTTTCAAAATTTTACTTTTCTGTTAACAAAAATTCTCGTAAAAAAGAATTTAAACTACAGATTAAATATTTCATCATTAATTCGGTAACTAATTCAAATTTTGTCTAGGATTTAGTTTCCTCCCTTCTGAAGCAAATTTTCCTCCTGTGAAGGGTATCTCTTTATAACCTCGCAAAGTCCCTTCTCTCTCAATTAGTTTCTCTTATTTCCTCTTATCCTCTTATCCCTCTCTTTGGTTCAATTAGTTTCTCTTATTTCCTCTTATCCCTCTCTTTGGCTCTGTTTAGGCATGCTTATCCTCTTATCCCTTCCTTTGGTTCTGTTTAGGTATTATTGAGAGCGTGTTAAAAATTAATTTTTAAAGTATTTTTTATTTAAAAATATATTAAAATAATTATTTTTTGTTAATTTTAACATCAACATATCAAAATAAAAAAAAATAATTTAAAATAAAAAATTTCATTTCAAAAACTTACATAAACAAAATTTAATCACAATCCCAATCACAGCCCGTAATACCCATCTCTTATTTTCTAGGGCTCGAATGTGCCTGCGTGTTTGTGCTATAATTGATATTCTTGAAAGCGCGTTTTCTATTAGTTTGACGTCTCCAGGTAAGCTATGCATGCATTGCATCTATCAGATATTGCTTTGTTAACAAGTCAGTTTTTGAATGACTTGTCTTCCTGCTGTGGTCCAAATTCCACATTGTCATAAGTACTTTGTTTCTCATTTTCAAAACAAAGACTCGACTGGTAATAAGCATCCGGGAGTTTACACGCAAACTCTATAGTTCAATGGCATCGTATCCTATCCAAAACAACAGATTTCTATCATAATTGTTAGATTGGAGACCAGCTCGGAAAGATCCTATGTCACTGGGTTGCTTGATCAATTTGTGGGTTTTTTACTTGGTTAATTTGGATCAACTGATTTTATTGGACCGACAATATTTTGCTCATTTGTTCTTTTTCTTGGCATTAATCCAATTGAGTTTACATCGGGTTTAACTGAGTGATCTATATTATTAAAAGTCTAGGAGATTAATTAGATTTCGTCAAGTCAATAACTTCTTTAATTCAATTATGAATTCGATAAAAGTTAGATTCCAGATCTTGAATCAACCTACGGTTTGACGAATATGATTTTCACCAATAGGTGTACCTTCCCACTCCCAAATACATCAAACATGGGCTTCACTATTATTTTCTTGCCTTTGCCATTTTTTCTGGGATCTGGCCAAAATGGTGTAGATTTAAGGCTCTTCTGTTTCTCATTTAGTAACCAAAGAGGATAACATATACGCACTTAATTTGTACAGTTCCAAAACGCAGGGACCCCAAGCTTATTGCTAGCCAAGTGTGTGAGCACCAGACAAAGCAGACTGCTTAATTAAGCAGTGGTGTTTAATTAAGCAGACTGCTTAATCAAACATCGCCATTAAGCAGTGGTGTTTAGCTAATTAACTAGAGTATAGAAGGAAAGTTGAACGGGGAATTATAGGCCACATTCCTTAGCCAGAGGGTTCTCTTTTAGTTTTTCGTTTTCAGTTTCAGTTTCTTTCATTGAACAAGAGCCACAGGTATCGTTGTCATTGAAAAAGGTTGAATTACAGAGACAATGAGTGATCAAATTAGTTCCGTCCCTAAATGCAGGTATAATTAGCGACGGAACTCTAATGAGATAAATTATAGCATTAATTTAAAAGGAGATTCTAATTTCCAACAATAATTATGTCACAAGTATTTTAAACAACTTGAAAAATAATTTCAAATTTTTATTTCCCTTTTAACCGAAATCCTTGTAAAAAAGAATTCAAATTAGGGACAGAATATTTCATCAATAATTTTATTTCTCCTTCAGATTTTATCTAAAATTAGTTCTAACCTCAAAGTCTCCATCCTTTCTCTTATTTCCTCTCCGTCATCTCTCTCCGTTTATTTTCTTATTTCATCTATCAACACAAACCCATTTTTACAGTTTTTTTCTCTCTTCAAATTTTTTATTAATTTCTCTCTTTGTAATTATCGTTCTTTACTCTTATTTTTTTCCCTTTTTATAATTTTTTTCTTTTATTTTCCCTTTATAGTTTCTAAATAAATTTTTTTGTATTCATAAATATTAAGGTGAATTATTTGGATTATATGTAGTACGTAATTATTTTGTTTTTGTTGTTATCCATTTTTTTCTTCTAATTTTATTGTTGTTCTTAAGGTGTGTAAAGTTATGTGTGATGATGAAAAATACTAGTTTGTTTTACAAAGAAATGTGATGGATTTGTTATTGTGGTGGGGTTTATTATAACGATGTATTTGTTTAGTTTTTCTAATTGTTTTTCTTAAATGAAAAGCAATATATGATTTCATTTTATATTAATACAAAAAAAAAGAGAATATTTGGATTTTTATTTCTTAAGATTTTATTTCAGTTAGAAATGGAATTAAAAATCCAATAAAAAAAATATTATTTCACTTCAATTATATTTATATATACATCTCATTCATATATATATATATATATAATAAACTCTCAACTAATTACAACAGGTGGCCCTAGCTATGCCAAGGAGTTTTTTGATCTGTGCCCACAACTAGAAAATTAATTATTTTCAGTGGTAGCAAATCTTCCTTTCATGACTTGTGTGATTATAATGTACAACTTCCTTGCAACAAAAAACATTCTTATTGAAACTAATGCACCATGTACAGTTGTCTTGCTACTAGCTAGCTAGACGACCACTGCATGTTAGATAATCACAAGAGTCAAGCATAATGATCTGCCATGACTGTGCTCAATATCTTTTATCACGAGGGAAAAGAAATTTGTATTATAAGTGGTTTCAGGGGCACGAGAGCTGCAAACAGATGGATGTGGGGACTTTTTCCCAATACGTGGAAGACAGGCAGAGAATAACCCCTGAAATATTTGTGGACAGCACATTTCCCAGTGTTCTTCTTTTTTGTTTTCTTAAAGACTTTTTTATGCAAGTTTTGAAGGCTTAAAACAACCAAGAGTATATATATTATTAATTAATTAGAAAGCATAATTAGAGTAGGTTTTAAGATTCCAACTCACGACAAGATATATATTATTAATTAATTAGAAAGCATATTTAGAGTAGGTTGTAAGATTCCATCTCACGACAGTATAAAAATTTCGCTATCAAAATTCTAATATAATATTAAAAAAATTAATTTAACGAATTACTTAACCAATACAAAAATAATTTGATATTATTCTTTGAATCCCCGGCCATAGCTCACGCTGTCTATATAAAGAAAGCCCAGAGATCCTGCATGGTTGTGCAAGCAAAACACACTCTACATCTCAAGCAAGATTCATTGAGCTCTCTCTCTCTCTGTCTGTCCTCCAACACAGCCCCATCTTTCCATGGAAATTATTGATAATCATTATGAGTACCAAAATTACTGGGAGACTAACAGGTTTTGGAATGAAGACCTTGATTATAGGTACCCTTTCTCCCATTGATTCTTGCATTTGACGTTCAAACTCTTTACTTATTTTGTAGTTTTTGTTAAGTTCATCAGTTTTTCACTACAGAGTTTTCAACTTAAAAAAGTAGTTTAATTTTGATACAGTTGGGAAATGAATCAGCAATTTAATGTCGGGTACTATGATTCAAGCTCACCGGATGGAAATACTCAGACAATAGCATCCAAAAATATTGTTTCAGAGAGGAGCAGGAGGCAGAAGCTTAGTGACAAGCTCTTGGCACTTAGAGAAGCTGTCCCCAAAATCAGCAAAGTATTTCACTAATCTCTCTCTCTCTCTCTCTCTCTCACACACAGACACACACACACATACATGCATGTCATAGACATATTCAAAATTTAACCCAAAAATTATTGATCAATAATTCCAATGTCTGTTACTTCGTTTGTATGATTTGAAAAGTTATTAATATTCTTTTCTTTCTGGGTTTGCAACATTTAGTTGGATAAGGCTTCAGTAATCAAAGATGCTATTAAGTATATCCAAGATTTGCAAGAGCAAGAGAGGAGACTCCAGGCTGATATAAGGGAACTTGAATCCAGAAGATTGGAGAAAAATCATACTCATGACATTGAGGATGAGCTACCAGTCTTGTTAAGATCCAAGAGAACAAGATATGACCAAATTTATGATCACTGGCTGGCCAGAAGTGCTTGTCCTATTCAAGTTCATGAAGTAAGTGATTCTCTCTACCTTGCAAAATAAATATCCCACAATTTCCTTCTTTCTTTATTTTATTTTATTTTGTTGTGAAAAAAATGATGATTATGCATTAAAACAAGCACAAGCCAACAAGAAGTGACTACTGCTAACAAAAAAAGCAGAGATGACAACCTGGAAACATCCTATCTTGCCTTCCTATGCTTTCTTTTGCTAAGCTATGAGCTAAATCATTTTCCTCCCTTGGAACATCTCTGAGAGTGACTTTACCCTTTAATGTAATTGAAAATGGATTTGAATTCATTCTGCACTCTCCATGGTCTTCCATTAGATCTCTTAACAAGCTGATAGCATTAGAGGAGTAAGTTTCTAAAATCCACTCCACTTCCTTGGCCAGCCTGCAGAAGATCAAAGAGTAGATATCATCCCACTAATTGTATCTCAAATGATTAGTAATAAGCTTTATTATGTGTTACTTATGGTACACTTTTTGGTGTTGTTTTTCAGCTTAGTGTCACTTCTATGGGAGAGAAAACTCTGTTCGTGAGCTTGACATGTAGTAAAACAACAGACGCAATGATTAGGATTTGTGAGGCTTTTGAACCTTTGATGCTGAAAATTATCACAGCAAATATCACAACTCTCTCAGGGATGGTCAAGAAGACTGTCTTGATAGAGGTCAGCATCCTTTCTTCTTCCTCATCTCCATCATTTCAATTAAAGTGACACCAATGCGTAGTGGATAACATACTTCAAGTACGGGAAAAAACTCATATGATGCCAAATTATAATTTATAAAATGTAAGGTTGAAAAAGTTTCATGGTTTTGATTTTAAGAAAACAAGGAAAAGCTTTACCATAGAGTGTAAAATGGGGCCAGTGATCTTGAGAATAGATAGATATTCATTTAAAAAAAATATTGACGGAAATTGTTCAAAGAAAATATTTAATTATAGCACAATTGAAATTCTGCCAAGAAGTTATATATTCAAACTTCGTCATGATCATGAAAGTTGACAGCAATTTTGTGTCTTGCAGGTAGATGAAGAAGAGAAAGAGCAACTGAAGATAAAAATTGAAAGGGCTGTTTTAGCTCTTAGATCCGCATATAATCCTATGATGAGCATCTAAATAATGGCAAATCGAAGAACAATTTCCCTAAAGCCTTGTGTTGGAATGCTAAAATCGAAGAACAAACCTATCCAAGAGTTTTGGAATGCTAAAATCTAAGAACAACCCTATCCATGAGTTGTTATTTCTTTTTTTTCTTTTTGGTATTAGGCAGGAGCTGCTCCTTTTCCAGAATAACTGATTGGCTACTGTGATTGATATTGTACAATTATTGCTTAGTTTTTCTCAGTTTAAGAAGTTTTTGACTGTCAAACAAATTAACCATTTGCACCCCTTTAACCCTCCACTGCTTAGTTTCTTGTTTCTTCCTCCTCCGTGGACGTGAACAAGCTGATTGCTTGGTTCAATCGAAGAACGTTTTCTTTCCACTCAAAGGTCGACGTAGGGAATTAACTAGGCATGTGAAAACAGAATCGATAACTTTTTCTAGAGAAAGCAAAAGAAAATTATCGATTTAACGCATGGTTTAAGCAAAATTATTAAGATAGAGAAAAGTTTGTCTTTTTGTTAGTCAAAGAATCTTTCAGGTTTCCACGGACAAGGAACAACGTAAATAAGACTCTAGATTTAATTTTTTAGAAATGAGTAGTTAAAGTTTTATAAATTTTAGAATTATTAAATATATATATATATGGTTATTAATTTTAAAGCTCCAACATCCATATTAATAATAATTAAAAAAAAAAAAAACACTGTCCAAACTGGACCCCGTTAATTAATGGTTGGTTGTTGCTTACGCTCCTCTAAGTTATTTTTCATGACAATTTTGTGTCCTGTTCCTTTCAATGATTTCAATAAATTGCTTCTCATTTTGCAAAGCTAAAACTAAAAATATCGACGTCTCCACTTCACTTTTGCCTTTCCGAGAGTGCTTGCTCCAATGGTGGTTAGTCATGTAAATGTTTTTTCAGACTAATCTAATCTTCACAATCCATCCTAAAAATCACCACAACTTCCATTGCAATTTGAGAACAAACATATTGCTAATTGAAAGTTATCAATCACTGCAATCTCAACCCTAGATGTATTTAGTATCGTGGTAACTTTTATTATTATGTTTTAAAATAAATTAAAAAAAATTATAAATAATAGTTTTTAGCTTTTTAAAAAAATTAATTAACCAAGTACTTTCAAAATTATAATTGAAAATATAATTAAAATAAAATACAATTTTAATGATACCACACTGTCAGAAAAAAAAAACACAAACCTATTGTTGTCTCTTTTTTGAAAAAGCAAAAAATAACAATTTCATCAATATTAATTAAACTTTTAGTGATTAAATATTCATTATAAACCTAATATCTGTTTTTCAATAGCTGAACTCGACCATTACCATTTAAAAAAATGAACAATTGGCATAAAACAATTCACTTTCAACCTAGACATCAATACTTATTTTGCCCTTCCAATATAAAATCAATGAACTTCTAGTTGGGAGTAATATAATCACAATGTAAAGCATAAAGCATGTATTATTTTTTAAAAACAAAAGTTTTGAAACTTGCACCGATCATTTTTTTTTTTGTATTTTTAAACTAGTTATTTTTAGAAATTAACAAGTTCAATGGAAAGCAATTTGATTTCTATAAATATAAATATTATTTAAGAAATTAAAGTGGTTAATTTGTGTGGTGCATCGTCACACGTCCAAAGTATCATTTTTTATGGTGACATTACAAGCATCATGTAGTAATCTTCCCGATGGTGGGGTATGTGTACATGGTGGTATTGTGATTAGGATCTGTCATCTACTGGACCACAGCCAGCCACATCCTCTCCCAGCATCTTCATCTTCAAACCCCAGGCGACCACATCCCTCTCTCACGCAGTCATACCCGATCTTGAATCGTAGGACACACACCACGCCGGCTCACCGAACCTCCTGAGTCCAACTCCAGATCCAGTCAGGCAGTCACATCCCTCTCTCACACCCGACCTTGAATCGTGTCACACCAAGTATGGTTTTTTTTTTTTCTGTCAATCTTTGTTTTTTTTTTTAACATATGCTCTGTGATTTTGTTTATTTTTTAACAAACTTCTTAAGAAGAAATTTATGACAGAGGCAATGTGTGTTTTCTTTGCTGAGAAAAACAATATGTTAATGAATTCGTGTTTTATTAAGGTCATGAGTAGCAATGAAAAAATAATACAGGTTTTTCGGTTTTTTTGTTAAAAAACCGAACCGAAACCGGTCGGTTTGAACCGATTCCAGTTCGATTTCAGTTTGAATTTTCAAGTTTTTTAAAATTTAATTTTGGTTAGTTTTTTAGATAAAAACCGAACCGAACCGAATTTGCTCACCCCTAGGATCTGGTGAACTTTTTTCTTTTTCACCCTTTTTTTCTTCTTCTTTTTTTTAACAAAATATAAAGATGTCATTTCATTTATTTTTTGTATACAATTTGGTCTTTATTTTTGTAATTACTATTCAGTTTTTTTATTGTTTTCTTTAATTTTTTCCTCATCAATTGATTTTATTTAATTTTTATATCAAATTTGATTCTCATTATTTTAATTTTAATTTTTAAATAGTTTTTTTAATTGAATTTTATTTTCAATTTCATCCCTCGATATTTGATTTTAAATTATTTTTACATCAAATTTAGTCCTTCTTCTTTTTATTTTTTTTATTTTTTATTTTTTTTTCAATTTCATCCCTCAGTATTTTGTTGATTTATAATTTTTCTTTGTTATTTTTAGGATTTGACTTCTATGAGATTAGTTCTAGGTTATAAGTTTCAAAGTTTAACATGAGTTGACTTTGATTATTTTATGTCATTTTAAAAAAAAAATTATTTTCATCATTTAACATTTGATTTATTAAAAATTGATCTTTATGATTTCTTTTCACTTTCCCTTTTAGAGTTATCCTAATCATGTGTTTACAATCACAGGTCAACTTAGGTTGATTCAGATCATTTTTTTTATTTTTTTAATTATTTTTTTTAATTATTTCTTTAATATTAGATTGTTTAATAATTAAGTTTCATAATTTTATTTAATTTATTTTTGATAAGATTATCTTGATATCATGACCAAATTATAAATTTTGTATACTAACACAGATGAGTTCAAATCATATTATTTTTTATTTATTTACATTGTTAATTTATTCTACCAATTCATTTATTGTTCGTTTTATTTTTTTATTTTATACTAGAGTCTCTATTTTTTATATAAATAAAAAAAATTATATCACTTGAACATAAGTTTTTATATAAAATAAAAATAAAAATTGAGAGACCGCAGCATTGCACTGGCCTATCTAGTGTCTAACGAAGAGTAAGAGATGTTCGAAGACATAAATGTCCCATGGAAGTATGTGCAACCACCACGAGTCAAGTCAGTGAGCATCACTTTCCAATTGTGAAATGTTTGGGCCCCAATTTTCAAAGGCAGACAGCACCACCAAAGCAAGTGTGGATTGAGTGAATCCAAGTGGCGCCGGATACAATGGAAAGCCAACGACTCTCCTCTTTCGATAATTTAGTGAGGTAAATGGATGACGTCTTTTGATAAAGGTAATTATTGACATCACAAAATAATTTTTATTCAAGGAATTATCATTCAAAGATTTACTTTAACAAGAATAATCAGAAAATTAATCTACCCAATTGATCACTTCCAAAAATATTTTGATCAAATTGAATGGAAGAATGGCCAGGATTTACCATTTTCTTGTGTAAACAATTTAAAGAAATAAAAAAAATATAAAAATAAAAGAGAAAGAATCGAGGGTTTCATTGATATTGCATGATGTGATCATATTAATCTAAAGGAAGAGATTTAATCTAAATACAAAGAGATTATATATAGACTAAATGAAAAAGAAAATATAAATATTATTCTATCTTTAATGAATAAAATAAAATCATTTTGTATTTCTTAACATCTCCCTTCAAACTCACGATAAAACTGTTACAAGTATCGAGAGTTTACCAATTAGAAAACAAAAATAGGAAATATAATGTGACTTAGTAAATAAATCTGTAATCTGCAAAGAAAAAAAAATAAAAGACAAAATAATGGTATCATATTTGAGATGATGACGAGTAAGATAACAATTAATCTCAATGTGCTTAGTTCGTTCACAAAAAAACCAAGTTGTGAGCAATTTAAATAGAACTCTGTTTGTCACAATTCATAGGAATGGGATGAGAAAAGAAAACTCTTATATCTACAAGTAACCAAACAATCTCTTTGGTTATAGATGTCATAGCAAGATACTCTACTTTGGGTGAAGATTGAGAAACAATAAATAGTTTTTTGCACTTTCAAGAAATAAAATAATCACTTACAAAGATAAAAAAAACCAGTAACAGACTTGCAATATGTGGAATCATTGTCATGATCAGTAGCAAAGTATACATATAACTCCAATAAAGAAGTGAATATAAGTAAAAGACTCTAAAAGACTATATCACAAAGATATCACAAAACACCAAGTATAGTTGCCTAATGAATAGTAGTATGAGAATTAACAAGCTGATTAACAACATAAGCAATATATGCAATATTTAGACAAGTAATAGTGAGATATACTAAGTTTTAAACAATAGTATGGTATAAAACATGATCTAACAAAGATAAACCATCAGAAAAAGAACATTTTGTGTTTACCTTAATGAGATTATCTACAGATTTGTTATCAGTAAGTCTAACCTACTCGAAAATATCTACAATATATTTCGACTGAGAAAGAAGATAGCCTCTAGTTGAGTAGTCTACCTTAATATCCAAGAAATATCATAGAGAACCCAAATCTTTCATTTCAAACTGTCTACCTAACTCTATCTTTAAAATTAAAATATCATCAATGTCATCACTAGTAATAATCATGCCATCAATAAAAAAAAGTAGAATAATGACTACCAAAAATAAATCTAAGAAAAGAAATCAGAACAAAAAATCTCTCAAACCAAGCACAAGGTGCTTGTTTGAGACCATATAACATTTTCTTGAGTTTGCAAACATATTCAATCATTTGAAACACTAGAAGATGCAATATATAAACTTCTTCGAGAAGATTTTCATTCAAGAAGAAATTTTTAACATCAAATTGAGATATATGTCACTGACAAACTGAAGCTAATGCAATAAGAGTATGAATAGTAGTTATTTTTGCAACAGGAGCAAATGTCTCCTCATAATCCATGTCATATTGTTGAAAATATTCTTTTACAACCAACCTAGCTTTGTATCATTTAATAGATTAATCGGAATTAGTCTTTATTTTATACACCCAACGACAATAAAAAAACACTCTTACTAGAAGTTATAGGAACCAAATTCTAAGTATTTATCTTATGCAAAGTAGAAAGTTTCTCATCCATAACTTACTGCAAAAGAGGATCAAGAATTGTTTTTTTATAAGAAGGGAGCTTGGAGAGATAATGAATTAAAGCTAAAAATGAAGTAAAAGATGAAGAATAACAAGAATAATCGAAATCTAGTAACTTTATGGACTTATATACACTATAAAAAGAAGAGGAAAAAACAACTAAATAATCATTATAATTACATAATAGATCACTAAAAGCAAGATTCAATATGACTTTCAAAATAAGATAAACACTAGAGAGAGACAAATGAGATGTGATGACAAAATCAACACCTGATAAGGGCATGAGAGTGTTACCAGCGGTTATGACATGAATAAAAGGTGAAGAGGACACAAAAGCAAAAGATGAAGAATCTAGACACATATAATATAAAACACCAGAATTTAGGACTTATTCAAGATGTGACATACCTGAAGAACTATAAGGCAACTTACCATAAAAGAAGAAGCAAGAATAGCTTATGATTATAAGGTGAGAAACTTCTAAAATTGTTTAACTAGAGTACTGGGATAGATGAAAGGACCTGGTGAAACTACTATTGTAGTATTGTGGTGTGGTAGTTTATAGCCTTGAGGTGGTTTATGAGCATTAGATTATGATTGACTACTAGGCTTTGAAGTTTGATTCTAATGTCTCAACTTAGAACACTAAGCCTTTTAATAACCTTTCTTATTATAGAAATTGCACTCGTCGAAGGCAACCCTTATAAAGGTTTATTTTGATTATTAAATAATGACTTAGAAGGTACTGTTAACATTGAAGGATTGGAAGTAAAAAGAATTTTCTTTTCAAAACAATACTAAAGATATATTTCTTCAGCCAATAACTCACTAACAACTGAGTCAACAAAAGATAGTGAAGAACAATGTAAAATTAAACCTCTAAATCTTTTAAAATCATTGTGAAGTGTTATTAAAAATTATATCAATCATCGCTGCTCTTTATAAGCAATATAAGTACCACATGCCTTTAATTATGCCAATATGTAAAAGTCAATTGATTTCAAAGATCTGTCATATCATAATAAAACTCTTGTATACTCATATTTTTTTAATGAAGAACTCGTATGTCATTCTCTAATTGATATTACTTTGTAAAATTTAATTGCATGAATATTCTTTGTAGATGATCTCAAACCGTCTTTGTTGTTTCATACTTCACTAACTATGCACCTAAAGAATGATTAATATAATTTGTTAATCCAAGTAATAATCTTTACATTGTTTGCATCTCATGCATTTATCAAAGCAGCATAACCCTCGTCAATATTACTAGGTATTATAAAAGTTCCACTAACATATCCTCCATCTTTTCACCCTTAAAAAAATTTATCATTACATAACTTCAATACAAATAATTATTTTAATCCAACCTCATACTCATAGATTGAAGTGAATCATCTCTATCAGTAGTCATAATCAACAAATAAAGAAAACCAAATCACAAAAGAAAGGAAAATGAAATACTAGATTGTATAAAATGAACAAATATCTTACCAAAGTAATACAAAATACAAGTTGGATCCATAAAAACTGTGTTTGAGATTAAGTCTTGTTTCATAAAACCATGTTCTGATATCATGTTAAACAATTTGAAAAAAAAAATACAAAAACATGTGAGGAAAATGCTAGGATTTCACTAATACTACATGATATGATCACATTAATATAAAGGAATAGCTTTTAACATAAATATAAAAAGATTATATATAGGTTAATTAGACTGAAAATAAAATAAAAATATCATTCTTCTATTAATAAATAAATAAATAAACCTTATATTTCTTAATAGTGGACAGTTTGTCTCATGAATGAATTCTCAACTTTTTTAATAATAAATACACAAAGAGGAGGTCATTTAGAATTCACTACATGAACCAACAACCAAACAAGTGGTAGACTGGATGAAACATATTGGGATGAATGAAATCTTTTAATTGATTTGATTATTACTTTTACATGATTCTTATTAGATGATGATAATGAATTGTATAAAATCGTTGTTAAAACTTTATCTTATAATTTCAATTTTGAAATTGGAATGACTTTTTTAATATCAGATATTAGAATCTCAATAATAGAAAGAATAAGAGTAGAGTTGCACCTTAATTCTTAATGTGCAGAAATATCCCAGTTTAGTATGCATGTTGTTGCATGTGGATGGCGTCGCGGTGATCATCCATCCTAAAAAATTTTAGAAATAGATAGATGTATAGTCTATCGGGCAAAATATATAGAGATAAAGAATTCGTGTCTCTCATTAGGAAAATATGGACTAGGAGTCGTCACCTAATGTTTTGGTTACTAAGAACCCTAACTAGTCTCACAAATCAGGTATGAAAACTGGTTGCGTAAAAAAAAGATATTAGCACCCCAAATACACCCTACCTAAGGTAGGCCGTATTGTTTTAATGTCTAATAAAATATAAAGTTTGGTTGTGGTTTCTAATTATTAATTTGTCTAAAGTTCAAGAAAATCCCTCCTTAATAAAAAGATTCTTATCTTAATGGGGTAGAACCTAACCATTTTAGTGTCTGAAAAAAAAAGAATTTAATATCTGGAATATGTGTTACGTGTAATATCGTACCTCTAATACTAAAAGACAAACAAAATAAAATGTTTTATTGTTTTTAAAATTTTGGTCAAACTTCTTGTGGCTTTAATAAACTAGTTATTAA
Source organism: Populus euphratica (assembly GCF_000495115.2). Classification (NCBI taxonomy): domain Eukaryota; kingdom Viridiplantae; phylum Streptophyta; class Magnoliopsida; order Malpighiales; family Salicaceae; genus Populus; species Populus euphratica. The sequence goes on along the minus strand of NW_011499850.1, from coordinate 875,835 downwards.
AGCCAAAATGCATGCTAAAATATATGTTTTGGTGAATAAAAAACACAATATGATTTTTTAACTTTGAGACATTTGGTCGTATGCATAAAAACATTTTTTTTTTCAATTTTTTTATATTTTTGGAAGTTTTGATGAAAATTAGGGATTTTAATACCCGGTTTGTATTTTTAGTAACGTAAAAATATTGCCCAATATTAATCAAAATGACATAAAAACTATGCAAAAAAATTGTAAAATTCTAAAAAAAAATATTTTTGAATTTTTTTTAAAAAATGGGATGGACCTGGCCCATCCTTTTTTAGGTTAGGCCGGGTCTGGGCCATCTACTATGGGCTGGGCTGATGTCTCACGCTGCATTTTACAGTAGAACATGAATTATTCACGTTCTACATGCAAAATACAAGCAACGGTTGAGTATGGGGGAAGTGAACGGGGCAGCAAGGGATTACCTAGGGTAGTGTCGAAACAGTGTTGTTTTGAACAAAACGCGCCCTTTCATCTAAAAGAAAAGGACGATAAAAATATGTTAGAATCCACATTGGTCCTTAATTTGTAAATTGTTCAATCAAGTTCTAAATTACAATTTTGATTTAAAAATCAATGCAATTGCACCCCTTCTAAAAATCAAATTGCAACCCTGAAGTTGCTTGTCTTTTTTGATTTAGTTCTTAGTCTTGAATTTATGCAATTTGACTTTCAATTGAGTAATAAATTTCTAATTTCTTTAATCTAGCCTCTAATTCGATTTTAATTACAGCCCCCTATTTACGCGCCTTTTTCATTTTGGTCCTTGGTTCCAGATTTCTTCAATTAAGTTTCTAATTGGCAATCAAACTTCAATATTTAAGCAATTAAGCCCTTGATTTGATCAAATTAACTCTCAAAAATTATAATTTGACCCTTGAACTTTAATTTCTTCCAATTAAACATAAATTGACTCCAAAATTAATTTTTCTTGTAATCAAACCCTCTATAAATTCAACTAAACCTTCAATCAAATTTAATTGAGTGCATAAATATTTAATTTTAAACTTTTCTTCTTCGAATTAAATTTTTTTTGTTAACATGACTCTCATCAGTCGATAAAATACTGTTAAATTTTAATTTTTATATATTTTATTGAGATATACTAGATTGCATTCGAAATTAATTTTTTTTACGCTTCATCCAAATGACAGAAAAATTCAGAAGAAAATCTTCATAAATTGGCATGTCCACCTTACGTTCTCGTATTAATTATTGTAGCCGTCTATTCCTTGTGCATCTTTCATTTTTCTGTACAAGTGAATCAGAGCAAAACTAATACTTTTTTTCCCCCTTAAATCTCCATGGAAGAGGATCATACAGTTGGCTTCCTATAAATTAGGATCCCTGCATTTAAAACCTTGGCTTCCTATAAATTAGGATCCCTGCATTTCATACCTTTTGCCATTAATTAAGGACTTTTTGGTTAAAACGTACGTGAGAAACAGAAGACGTTCACATGATATTGACCAGATCGCTAAATGGACACGACTTGGATATTGGGGAAATCAAGAAAATGGTCCAGGATAATTATGAAGTGCATGGTGCGCGTGCATTGACAGTACTTTGATTTTATGGTGCACGTGTTTGGATATAACTAAGATGCATGTTCTTTTGTATTTTTGTTGACCTATATGTACAAAAGCTTATATATAATGATGAACATCATTTTCAATTTAAAAGTTTAGTTTGATGGATTATACATATATCTTTTATACGAGGCTCCTATAAATGTCTACGTGAGATATTTACGGCTTAATTACATCTCCTTGTATCGGAGTTCTGCTCATTCGAACATGCACAACCTCCCTCGAGCAAATTGATATTCAACTAAGTGTGTTTGCTGGCTAAAAAATAATTTTAAAAAATGGTAGTTTTTTTTAAAATAAATTTTTAAATAGTAGATTATTTTCTGATATTTAATAATATCATGAAAAATAAATTAGAAAAAATTTTCTAGTATTCGGCTAAATCATGAAAAATAAGTTAAAAATTAACTTTTAATTTTTTTTTTTCTGATAGTTAATAATATCATGAAAAATAAATTAGAAAAAATTTTCTAGTATTCGGCTAAATCATGAAAAATAAGTTAAAAATTAACTTTTAATTTTTTTTAAAGTTTATAAAAAGAATAAGGATCAAAATTTATATAAAAATTAAATTAAATCAAATTTTAATAAATAAAATTAAAATAAAATATATAGTAATCAAAATATTGAGAACTAGATTTGATATGATCAACAAATAACAAGATATTTCTGAATTTTCTACAACTTCTAAAAAGTATTTTCTAATCAATATAAAAAAAATACTTTTCTAGAAACCAAATTAATTTTTCTTTAAAAGTTTATAAAAATAAAGTCGCTAAGCTAAGTTTGAAGTATAGTTTTTAGCTTAACCATCGCGAAGCAGACAAAGTCATGATTAGCCACTTATTACAACCCGATCGAGTCGTCGGCTTATATGCTAGTTGGTAAGGAGCTGTCTGTGATTGGGACGATGCATGCACTAAGCTAAAAATCTTGGTTGATGCATTGTATATCGATCTTCATACAAGCGCTGTATTTTTCTTATTCTTTCAACATGAAATACTTACTTCTTACCTGTGTACTTGAAAGTAAACAACCAGGACAGCTTGGTGGTTCTCAGAGTTCATAGCATAAAAGCAGCCAAGTCTTAAATTAGGAGGCCCTTCATCAAAATCGAAGAGTCACAGAACGTTCAAGTTTTGAAAATGACTGGATACTTATTCCTCACAATTACTGCTTTTGATGCAGCTAAACCATGGCAAGATGATTTTACTCTGCACCTGTAAATGAAAACTTGTCTATAATATCAGACATTTAATCTTTGAAAGATTCAAAGATCAATATTGCGGGATCATGGAATCGTACAAGGCATTCAAAATTAAACGAAAAGGACAACAACTGTCAATGCATTCATGCATGCATGTATACATTTTGGGGCTTGTTCATGAAAATGAGAAATAGAAGACGACCATTGACAAAATGTAGCTTCTGAGAAACACAGTTTATTTTCAAGAAATCAATTATCTTGTTAGTCAATGATCACCAAATCCCCATTTGATAGGGTATTCCAGCTTGGGACATCACCAAAATCTTCTTGCTTTGACAGTAACATATTAAGGGAATCTTGGATTTCAAATAGGGTCCAGTTTTCTTTCTTTATTGTTTTTTGCCTGCGTCCCTTTCCCCTTAGAACCAAACCTATGACTAAAATCTGAGTTGAAAATGTTTGGTGACTCAGCTTAAATATAACGATGATGTTTTAGCTCCAAAAACTCATTATATCACACACAAAACTGAAATCTCAATTATATAAAACCAATCAATTTGTAACTGAAATGTACAACCTCAACTATGGACTGTTTGGAAAAAAAATAATAGTTGTTTTTTAAAATGTTTTTCATCCAAAAATATATTTAAATAATCTTTTTATTTATTAAAAATTATTTTTGACATTACCATATCAAAATAATTTGAAAACACACAAAAAAATTAATTCAACGTAAATAAAAAATATTAATTTTTTTAAAAACTATTTTTAAAACACAAAAATAAAAAGATCATATTGATCTTAATTTTTTATTATATATAATTGATTCGGTCATAAATCTTCTTTTTAAAAGAGTTTTATTCTTTTTAAAAGAGTTTTATATGTTTTTAGACAATTTATGTGTCATTATTTTTAGAAACAACGTTAGTCTTGTAGCTGCTGTTTTGCTTTTATATAGGTTCATGCATCCGGTCATTTTGTTGCCATTTGTACCAGGATTTTTATAATTACTCTACTTAATCATACTTAACAAAAAATTTGGATTCTTTTTGTGTTTGGTTGCAAGGAAAGTGTAGGACAGTGGAAGAGATTTGAAAGAAAATGACGGTGAACTAGAATTATGTTAAATATATTGAGAATTTATTTTTTCCCTTTCAAATTTCACATCTCACATTTATTTTTCGATGTCAACATTTTAACATTTGTCAATTATATCCAACATATCATCTGGCGACATGGCCACATGTCATCATTTAATGATAATTTTGAAAAAAAATCTAAAAGCATGTTCAGATTAAGAAATTTAATTTCTTGAGGAAACAATTATATAATTTTTAAAAAAAGTCAATTACAATAAGAAAATATCAAGAACACAAAGATGAAATATGCGATTAATTCTCCATGGATGGAAGACAACATTTTGGGGTTTTCATAATTTTTTTCTTAATTTTACCATGTCCTGGAGCAGAGAATGACTGGTTGTCAATCTTTGTACTTGAGATTGTGCTATTAATGTTTAATATTTTTGTTTAATAAGTAGTTGGAGTTGCTTGTTTGCAAAAATTAAATGAACTAGAGTGTCTCCAAAAGTACTCCTTGATAATTAAGATCATGGTTGTAAATCCTGACTTAAAGAAAGGCTAGGTAACAAGTTAGAATGTTCTAGATAAACCTGGATTCACTGCTACAAAAAACTTTCTTACAAAAAAAAAGTGTTAAAACTGGATTTTAAACTTAGGCAAAGTAAATAAATAAGTGGATCAACTTGAGGTTTTTATTGGGTTAGTCAAGTTTTATTTATTTTTATTTTTTATTAATATGAATCAATCTAAACCCTAGATTGATCATACCTATATTCGAGTTATTGTATCAATTTAAGTTTTATAATTTTCATATAATTATTCTTATATATAACTAAGATTTTTTTATTATCAGTTTTCATATATCAAGATTAATTAAGTTTATCTTTTTATTAAATTAAAACAAACTATCTGCATCATAATTAAAGGTCCTATTATAATTTTAATGTCATATGTTTGAACAATTGTGATTAACAATTGAGCGCATCCACTTGACTGAAAAAACAACCTCTTACTATACGAGTGTTTGAATATGGAAATAATAAAATTATGAATCATCTTGAAGGTAATTAAAGACTATTGCATTCACCTATTGGGATAATATTGCAACAATATGTATCTGTGGGCTAAAGTGGAACCTCTATTCATAACATGAATCAAACTAGGCATTGATCCATTAGGATATTCAATTTTTTTATTCATATGGCTGCTATCACTCTTAACTTTCTACCGGCCCCTTTAGCTTATTATCACTGCCTAGCCTTATGTTTTACTTCATGATGGCGTACAAAATGATTTCTTGGTCCAATCAAATAACATTACAAAAACAACTAAATGAAATTAGTTTTTTTTTATTTGTGGCTCTAGATACAAAAAAAATTATGGATTGAAATAGTGTAAATATAATTTTACTCTTGCCAAAAAAAAATGATCAAGCCTGATTTTGGGGATATTTGGGATAAAATGGTACTAACATGTTTATTTTACAGTGTAATAACTATTTTGGCTTCAAAAGTAATAAAAAAAAAATCCCTTAGGTGAGGGGTTTTTTTGTTTTTTAATTTAAATAAAAAATAAATAATAGAGTTAAAATCATACCCTTGTAAGAGAAAAAAATATATACATGCATAGAGAGGCTTCTCCTTTTCCTTTTTAAAAACAGTAAAATGGTGGAATTAAACTTACAACTTGGGAGGCAAAAAAGAAGAAGAAGAAGAAGAAGAAGCTATTTGCGATTCTTTCAACGATTATCCAAAAAAAACAAAGGCTATTTGTGAGGATGTTTTGGTATTTTTTGTTTGTTTTTGTTGTTATTTTTAGACATTGTTAAGGACGGCTTGATAATTTTAAGTTTTTAAATATTACTAAAAAAGAAGTTATGACTCATGCAATGCACATATCAACTCGTCATGGCCTTCGTGCCATTAAAGTGACGTGTAAGTGATCATACGGCTGCCAAAGTCCTGCTTTCGATGCGATGTTGGGAGGGATATATCTTCTTATTTACAGCGGTGTGGCGCATGCTCACGGATGAGGTCTAGTTGGATTGTGGTAGAGGTTTTTTCTTTTTTTTTTCTTTTTTCTCTCTTATTTTCTAGAAAAACATGTTTGAACTTAAAAAAAAAATGTGTCTTCTGATTTGTAATCTTATTGATTTTGGTCCTCTTTTTAATTAATATTTATTTTTTTATCCTTTTTGAAATTTGATATTTTTTCAATTTTATCCGTGGTCATTTTATTCAATTTGATTTTTTTATCTGATTTGTTCCCTCTACGTTTAGTTGCTCTATTTCTTTGCTTTATGTTTTTCTTGATCATTATTTTTATATAATTTCATCGCTTTTAATTTTATTTTATTTTTTTAATTTATTTTTAGTCCTTATTCTTTTCATTACTATATTCTTATCATCTTCTTAATTTATCTTTTTTTTCAATTTTATCCCTTGCATTTAATTTCATCTAGTTTTTTTATTCAATTTTGGTTCTCATTTTCAATAAAAAAATTATCCTTTTCTTAGTTTTTTTGTTTTTCAATTTAGCCCCAAATTATTTTCTTTTATTTTTTTTATATCATGCTTGATCTGTATTGTTTAGGTTTTAAATTGTTTTACAATTAGATATTTTACTTTGTTATCTTTTTGTGGTTACCTTCCAACAAAGCAGTTCTTTATTGAAAATTAATTTTTTTTTTTAAATTCATCATTTGACGTTTGGTTATTAAACCTTCAGCTTCTTCTTTTTTTGTAGTTTTCTTTTTGTTAAGTTATCACGATCTCATTTCTTAGGCAATAAGTTAGTCAAGTTAACAATGATTGCCTCAGATTTTTTTCCCTTGATTTTTTTAAATAAAATTGATTTTTCTTAATAATTTCATACTTTGATATTAAATTAATAGCCCTTGAGTTATGTGATTTTTTTGCTTTTTTTTTATTGGGTTATCCCGAATGTGGGTTAACTTGGTTTACATTGCATTTTCTTACTCAATATTTTTTTATTTAACTTTGGTTTTTGCTAGGTCTTTCTTTTGGAAGTCTTTCTTTTTCCCGATCTCAAGTTACAAGTGGCCGGTTAGTAGAGTTAATATAGGTTTTTTTCCCTTAATTTTTTATTATTTTATTTTTAAAATTTTATCATGTTGTATTAAATTATTTGCTTTAAAAGTTTTATCATTTTTTTCACTTCTCTTTCTCTTTCGTTATTTTGAGAGCTGATTGATCAAACTAACCTAGGTCAACTTGTATTTTCATTCACAATTTTTTTTTATTGAACTTGGACATTTTTGGTTTGGCACTTTTTATAGGTCTAATTTCTTATCTCGATCTCATGTCACATGTGGCAGGTTAGTTGAGTTAGTTCAGGTTGATTTTGAATTTTTTATTATTATTTTCAATTTCATCATGTTATATTAAATTATTTGTTCTTGAGATCCATCACTTTTCACTTTTCTTGTTATTTGGTAAAGTTAACTCAGATTAGCTCAAAAATTTTTTTTGGTATTTTTCATTGAAATTTGGTTTTTGTACTAGGTCATCCTTTTAAAATTCCTTTTGTTTTTATCTTTGATATTAGGTTATTAGACTTTTAACTTTACAATTTCCTTTTATTTTTTTTCTTTGCAGATTCTTTTTATCTTATATTTTAGGTTCGTGTTTTAATTAATTTAACATGATTGTTTTAAATTATTATCACTTAAATATCTATTTTTAGTGTTGAAAAAAATTTAGTTTGACTCGCTGTGTAACCATGACACCTATTTAGTTTTTCTTTCCAAAAGGCATGCTTTTAACCATCGACGGATACACCCTTCACCATTGCCTTTACGAGAAAACAGAGGTCTCAAGTTGATTAGTGAAAGAATAAAAAAATAGTGAATTTTAACATTTCCAAGACAGTAAAGTTCCAGTCATTTTTTATTAGTGAAGGAAGTTCTTTCAGGTTTGCATTCTCCCAAACAACGCAAGTAGGACCACCTTTGGCTTTACGAAAGAACTTGATGGTTGGTAGCCATCTACTAGCACGGCAGACTAATCTCTTGTTAGCCTCACAATCCTCATGTCAATTCTATATATTAAATCTATAAATGATTCCTTTAAGAATGTAATCGGCAATAATTCACTGAATAAATTGGATACGAATACTGTACAACCCTATTTCTCCATTCTTTTTAAGAACATAAAATAGCACAATTTCATTAATATTTATTGATTTTGATACTTGAGTTTGAGTTCCATGCGAAAGACTCAATTCTTAAATCTTGGATGTCTTGCTCTTAATTTTTTATATTACTTTATTTTCTTGTATTTATTTAGTATGGAATAGTTTCTCTCACAACCTTAAATAAAATATAAATATTTCTATTACCAAACTTGGAAAAATTATAACAAAATAAATTGTGACATTTTATATTTTGAAAAATTACACCCTGTTATCCTTTCTCCAATGTTCTAGTATTCTCGAACAGCCTTAAATGAGATTTTTTAAATTACATTTGTTGATTTTTTTTTTCTTTTCTTAAATGATACTCTGTAAGAAAAGTAAAACGAAAGGGATACCCACAAACACTACCTCGCTTGACATGACCATAAAGAACAAATCAAATGTTTTTGAATTCTCTAATGGAGAGGGCATAATAAAACACGGGGTAAGCCATCAACGTCGGAGTAAATTCTGAGGGGACTTTCTGACAAGAGACCCACCACAATATATCATCCATCATGAGTCAAGTATGGAGTCTTTGGCCACTATTTTCCAAAATGTACCGCACCAACAGGCGTGGACGGTTGAACCAAAGTCGAGCAGCATGCAATCAATTGCTAATTGATTACCTCTTTGGATGCGTACGTGAGTGTAAAATCTCACCATTATCTAGTATATCTAAAAGAGATGTGGGTTGTGCATCTCAGTTTTTAAATTATCTTATGAACAGTGAAAGAAGCAGTTCTTTTTTTTTCATTCCACTTTTTTTTCCCTTTCATTTTCATTCTTATTTTCTTTTTTTTGTTCTTTTTTCCTAAGTTTAAATCATTCTAACTAATTAAATTAATAAAATTAAGTACAAGATAATGATAAATTTATATAAATTTTAAATTTAAAGAATTTTTATTTAAGAAAACAATTTAATAAAAATGATAGAACATACTTATAGAATAATCTCATAAAATATAGAGCACACTTATAGAACAATCGCATAAAATATAGATTTAATTCAACAATTAAAGTTAAAATTATAACTATGTGTTTGACATATTTAATTTTCTTCATAAATTTTATTTTATTTATCTTATCCATAAACACATTAACTTGCAACACCCTCAAGGAATCGATTCATGCCAGCAATACAAGGATATTTAAAGAAAAAGGCCTAGGTGCAGCACTAACTTGCTGGCTATAATTACGAAACAGGAATCAACAGCAGGGTGAAAAGTGCACAAAATCATGCAGCAGGAATTCAAACGTAAAGACCAAGGTGCAGCACTAGCTAGCTTTACTTTACGAAACAGGAATTAACAGCTTTGTTGAAAAGTAAAAGATGGTGATGTTAATTGAGTGACATAAGAGGGGTGACATATTTATATAAAAGCAATCCTTGGCGTCACGAGAAAAACAAGAACATTATCATCAAAGTCGTCGTCATTATCATCATTTAAAGATTGCATTTGGAGAGAAAAACAACAACACATTTCATTTCTAGGAAATTAAGTTACATAATTGCCTTCCCAAAACACCTTCACTGAACAGGAATGCGACCTGTAGTTTTCTAGCCTACTCATCCTATCAAAGAAATCCTCCTTTTTTATTTTCTTTTTTAAAGAACAAACATGGAAATACATGTGTAAAACGAGATCACTGAAGATTTTCCTACATCACCATCAACTAGACAATTAATGAAATCTTTGAACAACTCAATTCGCAATACTTTTCTTCCACAAAATTAGCAAGATACAGATGATGTAATTAAAGCATGTATCCTCACATATTCGTGTAGTTTTGTCACCATTCTTCTGTAAAATTCAGTGATATATATACATGAACTATTGATGTGTAGAAATTATTGGTTGATCCTTGAAAAAGCGAAAGCTAGTCAAATAAATTCGTCGCTTAATATTTTGCAATACTACGAATTACACAATAATTATATGGTCACAATTAGTCTCTAACTATTCCTCATTTACCTATTTTAATAACCATTAAACTTTCATAATTTATAAAGAATTAAAACTATATATAAATATAAGATTTCTGGATGACACGAATGATATATCACTTATGGATATCAAATTTATTTTAGTTTATGTGATGAAATCAATATTTTACATTTCACAAACACACATATATAATGTAGAACACTATAGTATTTTTCCCGGCGATGATACAATTAGCATTTTTAAACTTGGGGTCCCTACAATTGAAACATTTGGCAATTAAGGACAAAATGGAGAAATGGAGAAATCAAGAAGATGACCCATCATGATGAAGTCCTCTTGTGATATTGTGGTTTGCGTGGGTCAAATTTTCTCCCCCTTTCTGTGATCGTTACATGAAAAATGGAGACTATTTAGGCTGCATTTATTGATGTGGATTTTGTCACCTAGGATACAATCTCTATGTTTCAATTATGTATTGACGCAGTACTGAATGATGATATATTATCTGCCATGTGTACACTTCTAAGTGGTAGAGGATGAAGGGACCATATATGAGCAAGGGTTGTGATGGGATAGAGTTGTGTGCAAGGTTTAAAATGTAAGAATATAAAACTCGAGGGATCACATGTGTAATTCATCCACCGCGTGAAAGATACCCGTTGGAAAAGTAAAACCCCTCCCATTCTCCTATTTATTTTCTATGGTAAAATTGTCTATGTATGTAAATGTTATTTACATTTCATTATTAAAATTTTGAAAATACTTATAAAACGTTACTAATTGAATGAATTAAGATGCTTGCAAAATTTTGTTGTCATGAGTGTACATTTTACTAGTTAATGTTGTCATGAATGTACATTTTTTAAGGAATTTATTTTACTAATTGAATGAGTTAAGATACTTGCGAATTCCTTAAAGAGGAGAGTTTGGATTTTGTTTTGTTCAACTTTGTTTCTTATTTTTCTCTTTGCTTGATTGGGATATATGGGTTTTTTTTCTCGGTTATTACTTTGTTTGGGTTGGATTTATTAATGTCATTAAAAAAAAAAACATATTGGGAACATTGTATATATATGTGAAGGCCCAAAAATATCTCACGCCCATAAAAAAAGGGTATAAAACATCTTAGGAACATTGTAAAAAAACCCACAAAACAAGCTTTAAGATGAGATGAGATTTAAGAATGTAAGATTTTTCATTAATCACTAGCTAAGTGATATTTTTATTTTTCATAAAATATAATCTGTGCAGGTTTTTTCAATGTGTATTGATAAAACTTTATGCACATATGGACTCAAATAAATTAAAAATTATATACATTAATAAATCAATAAAAGATCATTAATAACACCTAAAAACAAAACTTGAAAATCGAGAGACAATTATAAATTAAGATATTGAATCTTAAAAAATAAAAAAAATCAAATTGATTAAATAAAATAAAAAGAAAAAAAATAACATGAAGCTTGTATATATTAAGAATATCATTTAAAAATAAATATTTTTTATTTTGAAAAACATAGTTTATCTATATAAAAGATAAAAACAAAATCATAGATAAACCAAAAAAATCACTTTAAATTAAACACATAACAAAAATCAATATTTTTTAAAAGAATCCCCTAAATAGATTTTTTTTTTTTTAGTTTTTTAACCTGTCACATAACTTTATTTATTTTTAATTATATTCTTTAAAGTTATATTTTCATAGCAACCATAGTTATCAAACTTGGTCTGGGGGTTAACCAGATCAATAGATCAGGTATGGGTTACATGAGTTGACTCGGGTCAACCCTGAAAAATTAAAAAAAAATTGAGATTTTAATATTTTATATGAAAAATTAAGAAACAATCCATGTAAATATAAATTATATATGTTGTAAATAATTAAGTTTTAAAAATTATTTCAAAATTTTTTGATCCCACATTGAAAAAACATTACTTTTTTCTTGTGAACATAGAATATATATGCTAAAAGATTTCAAATCCCACATCGAAAAATAAAACATTTTTTTAATATTTATATAGTGAACTATGAAATGAGTTAGTTACCAATTAAAAAATATGAAAAAAGAGGGGTCTTTGAGTAGGAGAAAAAATACATTTGAAAAAAAAAAAGATCTCTACTGGGTTTTTGCCAGGTCTCCTGAGTTTCGAGTTGACCCAGCAGGTCGATTGGTTTACTCCGAGTCAATTGCAAATCCAAATTTTAAATGAAATAGACTTGGCCAAGGCCCCAGATCACCTGAAACATAAAAAAAAATTAATATTTTAATATTTTATATGAAATTTTTTTTTAAAAAAATTCATATAGATATAAACTATACATGTTGTAAATAATTAAGTTTAAAGAAGTATTTCAAAAGATTTTTTATTCCACATAAAAAAATAACTTTTGTCTACACACACACACACACACCCATATTAAAAAAATAAAACATTCTTCCAATTTTTATATAATGAACTTTGAAATAAATTAATAATCAATTAAAAAATATAAAAAAACAATGGGTCTCTGAGCAGGAGAAAAAACACATTTAAAAAAAAAATGGATCTCTATCTAACAAGTTGGATCCAATACCTTGAATCTAGACACAAGATTCTTGGGTTTGGTTAAGTTGCTAGACCCAATACCATAGGTCTGATAGCCATATTAGATCAAATACCTTGGGTTTAGAAGCAAGACTTTTCAGTTTGACATGACTATTAAATTCAAGTCCAGATCTAAAAAACTTGAGTTTGGTGGTATGGTGAAACCTAATAAGGTTGGGTTTGATGACAAAACCAGATTCAAATATATAGAGTCTACTTGCCTAACAAGATCCAATATTTTTGAATTTTATTACTTAGCTAGATCCAAAAATATTGGATTTGGCTAGTCAACTACATTCAATTTCTTTAAGTTTCACAAGCAATAAAATTAGAGTTGACGGCTTCCCTAGTAGCCTTAGATTTGGCTAAGTAGGCAAACTCAAGCCAGTAATATTTTTTAATCGAAAAACAATAAAAACAACTCTTTTATAGCATTATAATGTTATTTTCAATATAAATATTTTATGTTTATAGTATGGTTTAACAGTTAAATAAATATATATCTGCAATAAATATACAATAGTTCGTCCATGTATTTTAAAATATAATATAATACATATTATGATACCTTCAGCCCACACACGATGAAGAAATAGGAAAAAAGCACAACGACGACAGTGCCCATATGTATTGTGAAATTATTAGCGGCGTAAATTATATAAAAAAAAATACTACTTTTAGTTTTCAATTTCTTATAAAGCATAACTCATTGGAAGAAAATAAAACTTTATTATCTATTTAATTAAACTAGCACATCCAGCAATTAGCATGCATTTCTTCCTGTCTAAAATCCTAAAATGTAACGACGACTTGATGTCTGTAGTCCTGTAAAAAGTAAATGTTCTGGTGTTTGATTTTTATATTTTTTTAATCTAAAAAATTTAAAATTTATAATAAAAGCTTGAGTATTTACAAAAACAGTCACATATTAATTGATTTCTTTTAAGAAATAAAAAATACCAAAAAACGTCACAACCGTTAGATCCAGCCTCAGACCCTCCAGCCGTAGTTCCACAACTGTATACTTGGCTCATCCACACCAGATCACTACCCACAAATAACCAAAACTGTTAGATCTAAACCTCCCATCATCTCAACCGTTCACTGTAAGGAAGTTCGCAGGGATGCAATAGGAAATCAAGACTGTAGATCAAATTTCAAATTGATCAGGTATAGATCGTTGGATTGGATGTGAAGCGATCCAGACCGTCCTAAATAAGTCAGCTCACTAAATATTATTTAACGTTTCCTGCACCTGATTCCAGCCTTGTCTCCTTCTCTTTCATCGCCGGCGTCGCTTCCAGCCTCTGCTCGCTGTTTTCCGACCACATCTCACGGCCCTACAAGCATAAAACGACTCCTATCCTCCTACCGAGCAAACCCCAAGTGGTATTCATCGTCGTTGACTTCGCATATCGCCGAAAAAAGGCCGCCACATCTTCTGTCGACCGAAGTTTCAAGCCATCGACTCTCTCTCCCCGGCCATCAACGATCAACACCACCACCACCATTGGAGTCCTCTCACCGATATCTACCAGATTCGGACCTTTGGTTTCTATATTTCTCACCGGAAAATTCCGGCCCCTCCAACAGTGGCTGCGCGTGGACTACATGCTCCGCAGGGCTATTTTCAAAATTTGCATAGAGATTTAATGGTATTTCGGTATTTTTCCTATTCAGTGGCATTCAGATAAATTCAGGGACTTCTGGGGGTATTTTAAATGTTTTACATGTATTTGTATTTTGTAAAATATCCTAAATAATAAAAATGACAGAGTTGGTCCAATGCCTGAATTTTTCTGTTGTCACACGCAAGTTCAACATTCATTTTGTCACCATCCATCCAGGTCGAGCACTCGCTTCAAAAATACAAAAAAATATATTCTTTGTAATATATATATATATATATATATATTGTTATTCATTTTTTCAGCAGGTCTAATGATTCAACTTTCCAACAAACTTGATCAATAACAACATGTTGTGAGTGGAAATAATCAGATGGTTCAACCTTTAGCCTAAAGTTTATTTATTTTTTCATACTTTACTTGTTTTCACCTTGTTAATAAACCACTGATTAAGTACAATAAACTTTTAATAATTAAAAAAATTAATAATACAGTTTAATTTTAAAAAATATTCTAGGGTAATAATATTTTTTTAATATAATCAGTTTTTTATTTAAAAATCTCTAAACATCAGTTAGAGTTTTTAATTATTATAATATTAAATGATATAGAATATTAAATTGATTAAATAAAAAAAAAACATGAAGCCTGCATATATTAAGAATATCATTTAAAAATAAATATTTTTTATTTTAAAAAATATAGTTTATCTATATAAAAAATAAAAACAAAATCATAGATGAACCAAAAAAATCACTTCAAAATTAAACACAAAAAAAAAATCAATATTTTTTTAAAAAATCCCCTAAATAGAATAACAGAGATGAGGTTTTATCCTTTTTTTTTAGTTTTTTTAACCTGTCACATAACTTTATTTATTTTTAATTATATTTTTTAAAGTTATATTTTCATAACAATCATAGTTATTAAACTTGACTTGAGGGTTAACCAGATCAATAGATCAGATATAAGTTATATGAGTTGACTCGGGTCAATCCTAAAAAATTAAAAAAATATTTAAGATTTTAATATTTTATATGAAAAATTAAAAAACAATCCATGTAGATATAAATTATACATGTTGTAAATAATTAAGTATAAAAAATTATTTCAAAATTTTTTTATTCTACATTGAAAAAATATTATTTTTTTCTTGTGAATATAAAATGTATATGTTAAAGGGTTTCAAATCTCACATCGAGAAATAAAACATTCTTCTAATATTTATATAGTGAACTATGAAATAAGTTAGGTACCAACTAAAAAATTTGAAAAAAGAGGGGTCTTTGAGTAGGAGAAAAAATACATTTGAAAAAAAAGGATCTCTACTGGATTTTTGCCATGTCTCCTGAGTTTCGAGTTGACCCGGTAGGTTAATTGGTTTACTCCGAGTCAATTGCAGATCCAAATTTTAAATGAAATAGACTTGACCAAGACCCCAGATCACCTGAAAAAAATTAAAAAAAATTGATATTTTAATATTTTATATGAAAAAATTTTTAAAAAAAATTCATATAGGTATAAAATATACATGTTATAAATAATTAAGTTTAAAGGAGCATTTCAAAAAAAAAATTATTCCATATAAAAAAAATAACTTTTTTCTACACACACCATAAAGAGTTTTAAATTCCATATTAAAAAAATAAAATATTATTCCAGTATTTATATAATAAACTTTAAAATAAATTAGTAATCAATTGAAAAATATATATATAAAAAAATGGATCTCAAAGAAAAAACATATTTTTTTTTAAAGGATCTCTATCTAACAAGTTGGACCCAATATCTTGATTGTAGACACAAGATTGTTGGGTTTGATTGAGTTGTTAGACCCAATACCATAGGACTGGTAGCCATGTTAGATCCAATACCTTAGAGCCTAGAAGCATGACTTTTCAATTTGACATGACTATTAAATTCAAGTTCAGACCTAAAAAACTTGAGTATGATGATATGGTGAAACATAATAAGGTTGGGTTTGATGACAAAACCAAATTCAAATATATAGAGTCTATTTGCGTAACAAGATCCAATATTTTTGGGTTTTATTATTTAGCTAGATTCAAAAATATTGGATTTAGTTGGTCAATTATATTCAATATTTTTAGATTTCACAAGTAATAAAATTAGAATTGATGGCACACATAGATCTAGTAGCCTTAGATAGATCTAGTAGCTTTAGATTTGGCTAAGTATGCAAACTCATGTTAGTAATATTTTTTAATTAAAAAATAATAAAAACAACTCCTTTATAGCATTATAATATTATTTTCAATATAAATATTTTATATTTATAATATGATTTAACAGTGAAATAAATATATATCTGCACTAGATATACAATAGTTCGTCCATGTATTTTAAAATATAATATAATACATATTATGATACCTTCAGCCCACACACGATGAAGAAATAGGAAAAAAGCACAACGACGACAGTGCCCATATGTGTTGTGAAATTATTAGCGGCGTAAATTATATATAAAAAATATTACTTTTAGTTTTCAATTTCTTATAAAGCATAACTCATTGGAAGAAAATAAAACTTTATTATCTATTTAATTAAACTAGCACATCCAGCAATTAGCATGCATTTCTTCCTGTCTAAAATCCTAAAATGTAACGACGACTTGATGTCTGTAGTCCTGTAAAAAGTAAATGTTCTGGTGTTTGATTTTTATATTTTTTTAATTTAAAAAATTTAAAATTTATAATAAAAGCTTGAGTATTTACAAAAACAATCACATATTAATTGATTTCTTTTAAGAAATAAAAAATACCAAAACACGTCACAACCGTTAGATCCAGCCTCAGACCCTCCAGCCGTAGTTCCTGAACTGTATACTTGGCTCATCCACACCAGATCACTACCCACAAATAACCAAAACTGTTAGATCTAAACCTCCCATCATCTCAACCGTTCACTGTAAGCAAGTTCGCAGGGATGTAATAGGAAATCAAGACTGTAGATCAAATTTCAAATTGATCAGGTATAGATCGTTTGGATTGGATGTGAAGCGATCAAGACCGTCCTAAATAAGTCAGCTCACCAAATATTATGTGAGGTTTCCTACACCGGATTCCAGCCTTGTATTCTTCTCTTTCATCGCCGGCGTCGCTTCCAGCATCTGCTCGCTGTTTCCCGACCACATCTCACGGCCGTACAAGCATAAAAAGACTCCTCTCCTCCTCGCGAGCAAACCTCAAGTGGTATTCATCGTCGTTGACTTCGCATATCGCCGAAAAAAGGCCACAACATCTTCTGTCAACCGAAGTTTCCAGCCATCGACTCTCTCCCCGGCCATCAAAGATCAACACCACCACCACCACCACCACCACCACCATTGGAGTCCTCTCACCGATATCTACCAGATTCCGACCTTTGGTTTCTAGATTTCTCACCGGAAAATTCCGGCCCCTCCAACAGTGCTGCGCGTGGACTACATGCTCCGCAGGGCTATTTTCGAAATTTGCGGTGAGATTTAATGGTATTTCGGTATTTTTCCAATTCAGTGGCATTCAGATAAATTCAGGGACTTCTGGGGGTATTTTAAATGTTTTACATGTATTTGTATTTTGTAAAATATCCTAAATAATAAAAATGACGGAGTTGGTCCGATGCCTGAATTTTTCTGTCGTCACACGCAAGTTCAACATTCATTCTGTCACCATCCATACAGGTTGAGCACTCGCTTCATACATACATACATACATACACACACACATATATATATATATATATTGTTATTCATTTTTTCAGCAGGTCTAATGATTCAACTTTCCAACAAACTTGATCAATAACAACATGTTGTGAGTGGAAATAATCAGATGGTTCAACCTTTAGCCTAAAGTTTATTTATTTTTTCATACTTTACTTGTTTTCACCAATTTAATACATCATTTAATAATAAAAGACAATTAACAATACAGTTTAATTTAAAAAAATATTCTAGAGTAATAATATTTTTTTTAATATAATCAGTTCTTTATTTAAAAATCTCTAAACATCAATTAAATTTTTTAATTATTATAATTCTAAGTGATAATTTTATAAATAGAACTTCTATTTTTTTAAGGACAAAACTCCTGAAATATTGTATCCATATCCTATTATTTTGAGGTTGAATTTTTGTTGACCGAGGTGTAACAACATGTAAAAGGGCATGTGTGTGTTTTTCATGAACATGAGAGAAAGAAGACCATTTGATAGAGAATAACTTGGGGATCAATTCCACCAGAATTCCTTTTTTGACAATAAGCAAGGGAATCTTGAATTTCAATTTGGAAATTTAGAGAACGTTTGAGGAGGGGGATGGCTTTTTTCTATTAATAATAGTTTCTAGTTAATTCGTGTATTTGTGTTCTTATCGTCTTCTATATAGCATTTACATATGGAGATAGTTGAGGCAGAGATCGATAACAAGACATTGTTGTATTTTGCAATGGTGTATATGATATAGTTACCGTTTCTTTATTCTATATGGTTAGTATTATATCAAACAAAATAAAATATAAATAAACTTGATATGTTTAAAATTATTAAAAAATAACATAAATTATATTTTAAAACCTCATTTAATATCTATAATTTACATATTCTCTATCAAATATTGTTCTTGGTAAAAAAATCCTTAATCAAATGTTCATGTTACTAAATCCTTAATAATTTATGAAGAATGAATTTTAAACCAAACACCACTACATTAAAAGTGGGATTTAACACTTTCACTGGGCTAAAACAAAATCCCAATACTGAGAAATAGTATATCTAAATAAAATAAGTAAGATCGGAGGTCTTCTATTTCTCATTTTGTATATCCCAACATTAAAACGAGATCTATAATTTAATTTCGTTTTAGCCAAGTCAGCCTGCTTCCTCCAGCCGAAATCACACGTTGTCAACGGTCTTCTATCTCTCATTTTCACGAACAGCGCACGCATGCCCCTTCAGACAGGCATGCATGCATTCGGGCATGTGTTGGCCAGGTCTATATTATCCGCCAAGGCAGGACTCGCCGGAAGTGAAGGTTACAGCGCACGCATGCCCCTTCAGACAGGCATGCATGCATTCGGGCATGTGTTGGCCAGGTCTATATTATCCGCCAAGGCAGGACTTGCCGGAACTGAAGGTTAAAAACTTACTGTCGGAGACTTTTTTTTCTCTATTTGGCAAGTTATTTTTTTTTTATCGCATGATTTGTCTTCAGACATGCTTACCCTGGCAGAAATCACACGGTGTCAAATGTCTATGGTCTTCTATTTCTCATTGTCATGAACAGCGCACACATGCCCGTTTACACGCTCATGCATTAATTGGAGGTTTTGTTTTCCCTACTGTCCATTGAGTATAGATCTGTCTAAAATTATGTAGACGGTAATTAATCTGTTTCTTATCTGGAAATCAAAGTGGGTTTCAAAATGCAACCGAGAGTATGATCATGGAGGCTATAGATATCCAGTTGGAGTTTAGGATGCAAGTGGAATAGACGACATAAGTACAGTAATTTCACCATGTTTTTATCTTTCTTTCTTTTTTATTATTTCACTATGTTACAGCTTGAGCCATATTTGTTTTTCATGTTTTCATGTTTTTTTTTAAATTTATTTATTATTAAAAAAGTTGATTAATGAAAAATATTTTTCAGTTAAAGAAAAATTTAGTTTAATTTTTTTAAAAATATTTTTCTAGAAAATTTAAATAAAAAATACTTTTAAAAGTTGTAAAAAATTTAAAAATATCATATTTTTTACTGATTATATCAAATTTGATCATCAAACTTTAAATTGTTATATATATTTTGTTTTGAATATTTATTATTCAATTTCATTTAAAATTTAATTTTTATATTAACTTTGGTCCTCATTTCTATAATTGTTATTTTTTCTTATTATTTTTT
Organism: Populus euphratica; assembly: GCF_000495115.2. Classification (NCBI taxonomy): domain Eukaryota; kingdom Viridiplantae; phylum Streptophyta; class Magnoliopsida; order Malpighiales; family Salicaceae; genus Populus; species Populus euphratica. The sequence goes on along the minus strand of NW_011499850.1, from coordinate 855,668 downwards.
ATTAAAATTTTTTATCTCTCACATTTAATCCTCATTCTTTTAATTATTACTTATTTTATTTGAAATAATTTATGAAATATTAATATTATTATTTTAATTTGTTTAACTTTTATTTTTTTTATTTTTTAGATTTGATCTCTATTATTTTGATTATTATTTATTTTATTTGAGATAATTTATAAAACTATTTTTTTTTAATTTCATTATCATTTAATTTTTCAATTTATAAGATTTATTTCTTATTATTTTAATAAACTTGAAAAAAATAAAATATTAATAAATTATTTTCCAGTTCATTTTTTATGACATAATCAAATATTAAAAAATATTTTTTAATTTATTTTTCATTACACTACCACACATCAAAAAATAATTTATTTTCTCGGACTTTACTTTTCAAATAAATTACTTTTAAGCAAAAACTTTGACTTTGATATGATCTAAAGTCCTATAATTAGTTTGGGAAAATAATAAAAAGTAAGCCTTGACCACGATAAACAGGAACATCCATCCATCTTTTCTTTTCTTCTTTTTATAAGCAAAAGATACATTGGAAACGCGTAGGAGAATCAGGACCGGAGGAAACAGAGACCAAGGAGCAAAGCATGATGAAAAACAAAATTAAACAGACGAAAAGCCAATAAAAAAAAAAAAAACGAGATTACTACCAGGACTAGAGCCAGCAACCATCCTGTGATATCTCACCATCCAAGCACTCACCATCAGCAACCGCTTTGAAGAACAATCTGCAACCTTTTTACTTGATATAAATTTACAGGGTCCTATATAATTTCTGATTTATACAAGACTCTGTAGAATTATATCAAGTCGTCTTTAGTCTTTACAGTTGAGGATTCAAGACAGGAAGAGACGCGTGCTATTTGCTGGATGTGCCAGTTTTTAATTGCCGCCTAAGCAAGTCTCAGTAATGTCAAGACTTGATTGGCAGTGGCGTAGTTATCAAAGTGCTACAATAACACTATAAAAAAGAAATATTAACTTCTAACACATACACTTGATCCTTGTTCTCTTACACAAGCTGATACATATTTCATATTAATAACTTGGCATTATGACCCTTGCATGAATTCTAGTATTGACCTTCGTAAGTTCAGTTAACATCTCTTTCTTTCTTTGAATTGATCGCATACTTGAGGTTCATTGTTAAGATTTTAAAATATGTTTTTACTTACGCTCTTGTTTGAGGACAAACAAGATGTTTGGAGGTATTAATTTGATATACTTAATTTCTATTGTATTTTTATTTTATGTTAGTTTATCTTCAGTTTCTTTTATGGTATATAGTTTTTATTTGTTTCATCTAATTTTATGTACAAAGAAATAAATTCATGAATCATGTGTGGTTTTGAAGTAAAAAAATTCATCATCATTCAATCCTTGAATTCTAGCTTAGCATAAGCCCCAATTGGGTTTAGGTTCATGGTAGTGGGAATGCCTATTCAAGAGCCAATTAAATAATAATTAAAATTAACTTTGAAGATGTCTATTTGACTTGTGTACACGTTTTGGGGGAAGGAGAAAAGTAAAATTTTCTATTGTTTTGTTTTCTATAATAATTGAGGAATTTTGTTGATTGATGCTGCTAACGCCATGGCGAACTAGCATGAAACAGAAAACACAACTATATATACAAAACTGAAAAAGAAAATAATAATAATGAATAGATAATTAAAACTTATTAATTGGACCATTTCTAACTAAATCCAATTCGTATATACAAAGTTATGATCAGTTGATTTTAACCACAGCGCAAGTCGATGAAGGATTATTTCGAAAACAAATTCTCAATCCATTAACTCATCCTTAAACCCCAAACTATTCCTAGCCAATCAAACTCCCTCCACATAATACCATAAGCCAACATAGGAATAATCTTTCGCTGAAACTTTCCATTAACAAGGAAAGGCCATGGAACCAATATATATATATTATTTGGCATCCACCAACTTAAGCCTAGCTATTTCAGGAACCGACTCCACAATTTCCATACATCATTACATCTAAAGAAAAGATGCTCCAACGTTTTTTATCTTTGCTCTACACAAAATGGGCATAAAACTTCCTCCAAATTGAATAAATATTCATGAACAAGAAACTTCTTAGCGCAGAAGAGACTCCTCTATGAAGTAATAACCAAACAAAAACATAATTTCAGGAGGGACTATACTTCACCATAAAAGATTAGCTGGAAATGAAGAAACATTCGAGCAATTAATTATGTCAATCAAAGTAGTGCGAGACTTGACCAAATACATACCATTGCTTTCTTGCTTCCAACATTTTGAACTAGCTAGCTTTATACCCCGGTAAATATATACCTTGTAACAAGTTAAGCAATTGATACATCTGAGCGAGCTCTAAATCTCGTAAGTACCTTCTCCAAACTAGCTAGGTTTTAGTGCCAGTAGCCTTTGTTTTGGTATCCTATATCTGCAACTTGATCTTGCAGTACTGTTTTTATGAGGGCAAATAACCAAGTAAATTGAGTTTAGAGGACCATTTTCAAGCCAACAATCTGTCAAGGAATTCTCACCATTTCTCCTACAGTATTTTAGTTTATTTTTAAACTAAACTTATCCTTATTGTTTTTTCAATTACATTTTACTTGCTAAAAAAAATCTTGTTGGATTGATTTTTTTTCCTGCTTATTCTTTTTTTGTAAGACTTATCAATACAAAAACAATATCTGAAATGGTCAAAAAATTATGGAATAACCATAAAAAATATTGAAAACATAAGTAAAAAAAAAAAAAAGTGATGACACATACCATGCTAGATTGTATTTTAAGAAATAGTCAGGTTATTCATACCAAATGATGAACATAGAAACTAAGAAGGAATTGATATCAAATTGCATCGTCACAGCAAGAACCTTGCGTGAGTATAGCCTAGTCATCCATGAGAATTGACTTTGTTTGTTTGGTATACAATATTAATTATGATTGTTTGATGTTGAATTTCTAAACTCTAACTCACTCTCCCATTAATTTCTGAACTTCTAATCAAATCAGCTTCAAATCCTTTCAGATTTAGTCAGTAGTTAGTTAACTACTTCTCCAGTACTTGCGCACAAATTCTCATAACACTTTGATTAGTTTAGAATCATATGCCAATGAATTATTTAGGATTGGACATCTCTATTTTTAAGTTTTGATTTGAGAGATGCGATAACAGCTAGGACACAATCTTCAGCAGACCGATTCCTACTTTTTCTGTACTATATATCGACAACCAGCTAACCACCATATTATAGGGTAGGGTTATAGGTTATTGTGTGCTTCATAAGCTAGGCATATAAATTGATCCATAAAAATAACTTATTTTTCCAGATTCCCAGTCTTAACAATCATTCCTGTCAGGAATTCCAGCCGCGACACCTCATAGGGGAAACGGCTGCCCGTTAAAAATTCATTATTTTTGCTAATCATATGTTTGTTTAAATAGTTGTTGTAATTATTTTTTAAAAAATTATTTTTAATATTAACATATAAAAATAATTTTAAAAAATTAAAAAAATATAAATTTAAAGTAATATAAAAAATAAAAAAAAATTAACATTTTTTTATAAACATTTTTAAAATATAAAAAAAAATAATTAATATCAAGCAAATAATTAAGATGTTAAATCTTGTATCTCTTTCATTATTATTTTTTCTTTATCTGTTTCGTTATTATGTTGTCTGATTTTATTTTTCTTTCTCAAATCATGACGATCATACTATTATTTAAATTTCATGCATATATTGTCATTTATATATTTTCTACATAAACATATATTTTTCAAAATATTTGGGATCAAAGTCAGTAAAATTTATAGTTTTGGTTATAAATTTTAATTTCCCATATCTTGTTTATCCTCTAAACTAACTAATCACAATCACGTATCTCGAACCCTCTATATAATATAAAAAAATATACATAACTTTATACATTTCTATCAATGATTATGTAAAATAACATACCCACCGGGACCCTGGCAACGAGAGCCAAACTATATCATATGTTCTTGGAGCATCTTTATTTCTTCAGTACCGGGCAAGGCTTACTTGTGGTGACTCCGTGGACGAGAATCGAGCTGGCTTATTATAAATTTGGGGTCCCTGCATGATGAAACCTTTGGCAGTTAAGCACATGATATGTCTCTCAATGAGAAACATAAATTTTTGACAGAATTCGGAAGTGGACAGTGCATGGAATTTTAAAATCAGAAGAAAATGACAAGATAATGCATGGGTACAAGGTCATGCTGGAGCTGCTTGTTCATGAAAATGAGAAACAGAAGGCCATTGGAAATTATAGTTCTGGCGGCAGGGCAGTAAACGGTGTCAAAAACATCATCCCAACCATCCCAACTCATATGGTTTTACATTAACTTTATTACATACTCTCACGTAAAAAATAAAAAGAATAGAAATTATAAGATTCGAATCCTTGATACTATATAAAAAAATAATCTTAAACCATAAATTTAAATAAATGAAAAACCAAAACAAAATTATGTTATATGCTAACCGACTGACTTGGATAACTTTATCAAATTTCCTTGATTTAATAATAAACAAGGAAGACTTGAATGACTTCATAGATTTTCCTAGCTTTAACAATTGGCAAGGGAATCTTTATTTCCACAAATCAGAGAGAGAATTATTTCAGGTGGTGGGGTAGCTTTAAGAATATATCCATGTGTAGGTGTATCATTTTCCTAAATGAAGACTAAGACAAAAATTGAAATAAAACAAAATCGTTTGTTATGACTAATTATATTCATGCCGATTAACTTAGCTGGAAAAATTCAACAAATAAGAAAAAAAAAGGGGAATTTCCACCTATAAACATATAGTTCACATTGTTTTATGTACAAAAATGGAGAAATTTGATCAGAATTCAAATAATCAATTTCAAGAAGGGATGGTGATGTAATTGATCAGTGATAACAAGTAATTCTAAATAATTAGATATTAGTCTATGATCACTAAAAAAGAATTTAATAATTAAGTATTAGTTTATAATAACTAAAAAAAAACCTACCCACAGATTATATTCAGATTATATGAATAGTTTAGTAGCTGCATTTATAAACTAGTAAAATAAGTTTAAGTTTAAAAATAAATATAATCATGCTAGACTAAATAACAACTTAAAAGAATAATAAATTTTTATCCAACCGTTGATCCAAGGTTATTTTCCCTTCAATAGTTATTGTATCTCTATACAAATTGTTGGATCTTTAAATATTAAAAATCTAGTTCAAACCTTTAATTTTGGTCCTTCTTGTGATTTCCTTTTTGATTTTTGAATTTCCTATTTATTTTGGATATTATGCTTCTTTTTTCCTTTGTAATTTCAAATTTTTGTTTTGTTTCTAGTTAAGGTTAGGTTCTTCTTTATTTAAGACTTTATAAACTTCTTAAAGAGATTAACTTTATTGCTATTATTTCAACCAAAATAAACTTAAACTTGTGAATTTAGAATATATATTTGCAATTATTTTTGCTCAATATTTTTAGAATTGCTAATTGGAAATTATGCTTTTTTTATATTAGTCTTTAACTTCTACCTTATAGAAAACATGTATTATATTGACTAATCTTTTTGTTTTGTTTAGTATTTTTATAATTGCTAATTGGAAATGAACAAAAAACAAAAACAATACCCAAACCCTCCTTTATCTTGTCAAGTAAGTTTTGGAGATTATGGAGATTATTGCTACCTAATTTTTGACATGTTTTTTTATAAATGTTTTTTAAAACAAACCAAAAATAACAAAAAAAACATTGAAAACCTCAAAATATACATTTTTAATATATTTGCATCGTTTTTAGCAAAACATTAAAAACCTCAAAATATATATTTTTAATATATTCGCATTGTTTTTAGCATTTTCAATAAAACAAAACCATTTCCCCATCGTTATTTCCAACTCCACCTGACAGAGATTGTTCTCCGCTCCCTTCATCTCTAAACTAAACACAGCGATAGCCCTTGCTGTATTCTTCAATTGCTATTGTCTCTGCCTCAACCACAATCTGCCTTTTACTAGCCATTTCGACTTCTTCTCATTACCGATTTGACAACCTCATCACTGGCCTTCACAAACTATCCTTTAGTATAGCCAAAGCCACTACCAATAACCCAAACATGGTAAACCATGTAGAACCTGCCAACTAAACAGCCACTCCCACCTTAAGAGCAACTTCAAGGGGCACGTGCATAATAGCAAGGTTGATTTGATTAGGTCAATCGAGTCACAAAAAAATTTGTCGAGTGCAATGAGTTAAAATGAGTGAACTTTAGGATGATTTTTTTTCTTAAATCAACTCAGGTTACAGGTTTTATAATTATGCACAAAATGCACCCATCTTGTTTACATCTCCCAAATAAAATGCACCTCTATATTTTGGTGTACACTAGTTGGGTAGCATGTGTTATTCCATAAACTAATTTTTTTGGCATAAAAAAATATTAAAAAACACTAATATCCAATAACATTAGGTTTATCTACAAAGTTAAATCTAATAGCTTTAAGTTTAGTTTCAACGCCTAACCCAAGAGTAATATATATAATACTAATAATAATACTAATAATATAAATAATAATATTTTAAGATTAATAATAATATTAAACTTATTTGATTCAAGTTATTATAGTTTTACTTTCATATTAGAAATATTTTTTAAAAACTTATTATTAATAATAATAACAATAGCAATAACAATAACAAAAATAATACTAATAATTATAAATTTAAATCTTACACCCTAGCCAAACCCAAGTTTCTAGGGTCTAGTTCCCCTTACAATAATAATAATAAAGACTGTGACACAATCAACAGAGTTTACTGGCCACTAGTTAGATGGTCTGCGTTTCCCTTTGAATTAACTTTTTATCAAAGATTCAAGACTGCCGAGTATCTAAATTCTTGTATTTTTTAATTTTTTAAAGAAGATTATAGTTTTTTTTATGGTAATAATAATATTTTTAAACATTTATTAATAATAACAGTAACAATAATAATTTTAAATATTATCCCTCAAATCAAATATATGATTATTTTTTAATATTAATAATATTTTTTAAAAAATTTATTAATTATTATATTTTCAATATTCATTATAATAAAAATAATAATATTTATAATATTAATAATAATATTAAACTTGCATGACTCCAGTTTAAATGGATATGACTACAATTCCAAGCCCGAGAGCCTTTGATTTGGATCTTGCTACAATGTCATGTTATAAAAGTGTAATAATTAAATAGAAAAAATTAATATTAAAAATAAAATTAAAAAAATAATTAAAAAGGAAAAAAAATAAAGCAAATCGATTTTAATAAATAATATTTTTTAAGGCAGGAAAAAATAAAACAAAACAATTCTAATAAATAGTGCCTTTTGAGGAGAGATACAGTAAAATCCCCTATAAGATCATGATAATCTAATAAAAAATAAATCAAACAAATTATAAAAGTTAATTTTCAATCAAATTAATATTAAAAAAATTAAAAGAAAAAACTAATTAAAAATAAAAAAATATAAATTACTTGAGTTAACCTGTCAAATTAGATTAGTTCATCAAACTTAAGATCCATATCATAAAATTATAATAACTAAATAAAATAAAAATTAATATTAATAAAATAAAAAAAATACTAATTTAAACAATTTTTTTTTTATATATATATATATATAACACTAAAACTATCCGTCTTTTCACTGGAAATTACACAAAAGACTGGAAATTACACGATAAAATCTATAGTAAAAGGCTGCTCTTCTTCAGTGCTAAAGTTAATAAATATATAATTGAGTTTTTTTGAATAATGAATATATGATTGGATGTTGCATCACCCAACAACCAGAACAAAGTAGAATTTGCATCATCATCGTACATCTTCCCCTTTCTAATACTGAAAATAGTAATTAAGCATTTATACATGATCAAGCTCTTCCGCGGCTTCTAGCCCACATCCTATTGGACGGTTATGGTCCTTCGAGGAAGCATCAAAACATAGGACGTAACAACACGTGGTTCGAGGGCTCCCCTTCTTCCTCCCCCGCTTCCCTCTATAAACAAGTTGTGGCTTCTCAAAAAAAAAAACACACTAAAGAAAGAAAAAAACGCCCACCATTTGAGGAATTCATCGTTTGCCCCTTTTATCACTCTCAAAAACATCAGCTCACCCCTCCAAAACCCATGGAACCCATCGAAAATATTGGTGAAGAATACCAAAATTATTGGGAGACTAAAATGTTTCTCCAAAATGAAGAGCTTGACAGGTATAGCGTGTGCATACCCTTTCCATGCATGGATTCTTGCGTTTGTTTTTCTTGTAACTTGCTAAGGTGGCTTTTTTATCCTTTTATTTTGAGGCAGTTGGGCAATAGATGAGGCCTTTTCAGGCTACTATGACTCAAGTTCGCCGGACGGAGCAGCCTCGTCGGCAGCCTCTAAGAATATTGTTTCTGAAAGGAATAGGAGGAAGAAGCTCAATGAAAGACTCTTTGCACTTAGAGCCGTGGTCCCCAACATCAGTAAGGTGATGACATCAGCACTTCCCAAATTTTGTTTCTTTCTTTTAAGTTCTATCTTTAGATAAATTATTGAGCGTGATTTGGACTTTACATGGGTTGATTATTTTGATCTTCTAGATGGACAAGGCGTCAATAATCAAGGATGCCATTGACTACATCCAAGAATTGCATGATCAAGAGAAAAAAATCCAAGCTGAGCTAATTGAACTTGAATCTGGGAAATCGAAGAAAAATCAGGGTGGTTTTGGTGTATATTACAACCAAGAGTTGCCAGTCTTGTTGAGATCCAAGAAAAAGAAAATTGATTATCAATTTTGTGATTTTGGAGGATCCAAGAATTCTCCTATTGAGCTTCTTGAAGTATGTCCCTTCGTCTCTCCTCCTCCTATGACACTACTGATTCATTGATTTTTTTTTTTTTTTTTGTTTTTGTTTTGTATACCCCCTCCTATGACCCTACTGATTCATTGATTTTTTTTTTTTTTTGTTTTTGTTTTGTATATTCGTTTGTTGATGTTAACATCATATATATATATATATATATATGGCATGTAGAAATGGTGGGGTAAATTTATTTATTTATTTTGCGCGGCAGCTAAGGGTTGCTTACATGGGAGAGAATACATTATTGGTCAGCTTGACATGCAATAAAAGAACAGACACAATGGTGAAACTTTGCGAGGTTTTCGAATCACTGGGACTCAAAATTATTACAGCAAATATCACGACTGTCTCAGGGAGAGTCTTGAAGACGGTCTTCATTGAGGTAAGTCTCTTTAATTATTTTATTTTTTTTCCTATATATATCATTTCACGCATCTCCACATGGGACACATATGGCAATAATTAAAACCAAATGAGATTGAAGACCTTGAGTGATAAATTTCTGTAACACGACAAATTAGCATATGATTGTGACATCAATTTATAGCCTAATTAACCATTAAGACTTAGAGTTCTTGTTTTTTTTTTATAATATCTTCTAATAATTGATAAATTATGGGTTGATTTAGAATCAAAATAGTAGTTTACATTCATTAATTAAGACAAGATTGCTGCGAAGATATTTCAGCTAAAAGAAGGTAATAAAACCCCACAACTTTCAAGATAAACCACCACCCATTAAGATGTAAAAATCAAGTTTATTTTCAAACTACAGTGCAAAAATCAATCATATTTTAGGTAAGAAGTTTGCTGGCGTCATGATATTGATTTAGTTGTGCTAGCTGTCATGAACACCCTCTTCTTCTGGCTTTTATATATATATATATATAAAACCAGAAGAAGAGAAATAGAGTGAAAAAACTGTTAGGATACTTGCTGATTTAGGTAGCATCCCATCATCAAAAAGACAAGTATTCAAAGGGCAAAGTGATGGAAGTGGCATAAAAAAAGTGAGGCATGAATCGTTGGAAACCGATAAGACCACTTTAATAAAGTGGGATCATAACATTGCGATTTTAATAATATGGGGCAATCATGATTGGTGCAAGCCAGAGAGTGTTCGAATAAAAACAATCGAGAGACCAAAGTGATGAAAGGACCCCATCAATTTTCCACCATTTACAAGCATAAATAATCTTTTCCCTCTTTAGTGATCTAACCCATTCACAATTGTTTTGTGGGACTTAGTGGGGATCTTGTGGGGATCTTTTTTCTGCTCCACAAACTAGATCACTTAAGAATATGGGTCTTATTAGATGAATTATGTAAAGGAATGTTTAGGGGTGTGATAATATTTTTTTCAAAGTGTTTTTTTTTTATCAAAAATATATCTAAATAATATTTTTAACATTAACCCATTAAAATAATATGAAAATACTAAAAGAATTAATTTGAAATAAATAAAAAAATTTAAATTTTTTTAAAAGTAATTTTGAAACACAAAAATAAAAAAAATCTAAATCAAATGTTAAAAACTCAAAGATGAATAAAAAATCAATAAAATCAATGTAAAACTTCATCTAAGTTGACCCTATACAAGTTCTACAAGTTCTAAATCACACATCAAGTAAGTTAAACTAGACCCGAGTTAAGTTTTGAATCAATCTAATTCCTGATCAAATTAAGTTCAATAATTCTAATAATGATATATTCTCAAATGATTTTTTTAAAACCAAATCCAAGTTAGATTTTGAATTTATTGTGTTCTAGATTATAGTAACAACTGCAATTCAAAATATTTTTTTGTTGGTAAATGCATCAAAATAATATTTTTTTATATTAAAAGAATTATTTTTGATATCAAAATAATTTAAAAACATAAAAAAATAATTTTAACTAAAAAATTAAATTTATTAAAAACACAATTTCATCCATATTTTTAAATACCGCCGAACTTTAATAATAGGGACTCGTTACATTCACAATAAAAACAAATAAATTGCACGTAGAACAGTGAAATTTTTTTATTTTATAAATGGGAGCGGCAATAAACTAACTGAAAACAGAAAGAAGATTCAGTTTTTTTAGCTGTCCATATCACAGATACAATGTAGACAATGTTTAGTTTGCCAAAAATAAGAAGGCATGTTTCCCATATGCAATGTATTTTCAAATATGGAGAAGCAAAAGCACGTAAATCTCATGGCATAATAAAAGGATGAGACGCCTTCAAACACATGGTTCTAATTTTATATACTCTCTGGTTTTTCTAAGGTCGATCTAACTCAATTTGACCCTTCTAGCAATCACCTTTGTTGTTTCATATTTGTATAACCTTTTTTCATTCACTAACAATAGCTTCATGGCACCCTGCAAAAGCATGGTGAAAAGCTATGACCGATCTGGCGAGTTGATTCAAGGCTAGATTAGTCTTGTATTGAAGAAAAAAGAAAAAAAAGCAAGGAATTGGCTAATTGACTTGGTCTAATCTAGTTAAAAATTTAGATTTAGATTGATTTACGAGATAAAACCCAATTAAAACCAGATTAAAATCTTATGATTTTTTAATAAAAAAATATTTGTCATGACAACGTTGTTTTATAATTTTAAAAAGAAATTTTAACAATCTAAAATTTTTCCTACAAAAGTACCCCTCCATAAATGGTTGAAAATGAGGTCTACATGATATTGTTTTAGGATATGCTATAACGAACAAGATAGGTGAGTTTTGAATGAATTAATGTGCGATATCATCAACACTTTGTCGTCTGTTTATTTTTTTGAATTGTTTATTCAACTTGTTTTGTGTTCATTACATTTAAAATTGGAAATTAAAACACCTGCAATGTTTGAAATTTGTGTTCAATCACAAATTAAGACAATTTGTTTACCTGTTCCACGACAGGACTACGGGGTTTAGGGTAACATGCACTCCATTGCCCTTGATTTCCACAGTATGGCGGCATATTTATTTATTTATTTTCTAATTGTTTTATACATCAAAATTAAAGAAATTTTCATAGAACCTAATTCAAGAGTCGGGTAGTGGATTGAAAGAATTAACTTATGAATTAGCATGTCAAGTTTTTACTAAAAAAACACTTTAAAGATGACAGTTTAAGAATTTCTTTTTAAATTTAAAACAATATAATTTTCATAAAAGTAAAATAAATTATGTTTTTTTCTGGCTTGGCTCAACCCAAACCCTGTATAACGGGTCTCCAAGATGCCCGTCCAGCTATATAAGAATATTCAATTATTGGAAGCATTATTGGAAGCATTGGTGAGTACAATGTCCTCATAATAACTTAACATCGAACATCATTCAATGGTTGGATTCTAGCTGTGTAATGGTAAAGACACAATTGTCTATCTTCTTGACTAGCAGTTAACTCTTTACAACACATGTAGCTGTCTCACCCAGCTGGGTGCCATTTCTATTTGAAGTGGCTCTGCCCAAACTATTCCCTTGTGTTCCCTTTAGCTAAGAAGGTGTTTAAGGTTAATAGTTGTTTATTAAAATATTATTTACTTTGTATTAAAATTATCTTTAATATCAAAACACCAAAATGATTGCAAAAATAAAAAAAAATTATGATTTCAAAGAAAACAATATTTAGTTTTTTTATAAAATGACACCTAATGGGCGATTGTTAACTGTAATGGAAAATATTCAAAACGTTTGTCAAATTTGTCTTGCAGGCAGATGAAGAAGAGAAAGATAAATTGAAGATACGAATCGAAACAGCCATTGCAGCTCTTAATGATCCACTAAGTCCTATGAGTATGTAACTAGATTAATATCAAATCCAAGCACAATGGATATCACTTTGCACCCATGGATTTGCTTTATCCTTTTAACTTCTTTTTTTTCTCTCTTTATTGAGGTTTTTCCTCCTTGTTTCCTTGATGAAGGGTTTAAAATAGTAGAAATCGTATAAAAAAACGCATGTATGATCACTAAACTTGGATTTCATTTGACGGTTTACTAGTATGTAACAAGCAAAAGGAAAAAAAATTATAACTTCTTAGAATAAATAGACTTTGCTTAAGGGATTTTAGAATAAATTCTCTACTTTACAGAAGTTAAAATCTCAAAGCCTCGAGGAAAAAGAAAGTGTTTTCTCATGGTTGTAGGCCTAAGTACATAAAGAAGGCCTCGAAGCCATCGTTCATCAAAAAGCTAGTACGAAATGCATTAATTTTCAAATTTTAATATATGGCCCATCTTGCTGGATGGAATATATTGAGAAGCAGTAGCACATGCCTTGAGAACAAATTTCTCTGCAGGAATATTTGCTAGCGGTTAACAATTAAAAAAGTGCTTACATTATAAATAAAAGAAAAGATTATGCTGTTGTCACTTTATAGTTTATATTTCATTTCATATTATTATCGTATGGATTAAGTTAAATTTTTTTAATATAAAAAAATATTCCAATATTTTTAATATTCTTTTTAATAAAAAAATTATAAAAATTTACTCATTATAACCTAGTTAACTTTACTGATCCGAATTAACCTAGTTCACTTTACTTATCCGAATTATGTGACAACGTGTCAAATTTAAAATTCATGATCTAAATTATTAGATTATAATAATATTATAAAAAATAAATCAAAATAAATTATAAAATATTATAGACAAATTAAAATAAATTATAAATTCTAATTTTCAATCAACTTAATATTGAAAGATAAATAAAAAAATAATTTAAAAAACAACTCGAGTTAATATATTAAATTTACAACCTGAGTCATAAAATCAAAATAACCCCATAAAAACAAATCAAAATAAATTACGAATTCTAATCATCTACCAACTCAATATTAAAGGATGAGATTTTAAAAAAATTAATAAAAAACATAAAAAATAACTCGAGTTAATCCACCAAACTCATGACTCAATTCATCTCGATTCATCTAACTAAGATAACCTTACATGAAAAATATAAAATGACATGATTTAATCCAGGTTAATTTATCATATCCGCAACTTTAATCTTGAAACTGAGATGATTTCATAAAAAAAAATCAAAGTCAAAATAAATTATAAAACTCAATTTTCAATCATCTTTATCAGATCTAATATTGAACTATGAAATTTATAAAAATCTTAATTAAAAAATAAAACAAAAATAAATCAAGTCAATCCAAGTTAACAGTTAAGCATTATTCATAAATTATAAAATCAAAACAAACCATCAAATTTAATTCTCAATCAAACATAATATTAATTGATGAAATTAAAAAACAAAAAGAGAAAAAATAAGTCAATTGAATTAACTCCCCGAAGCTACGACCCAGGTCATAAGATGAAAATAACTTAATAAAAAAAAATCAATGTTGAAGGACAAGTGACCCTGGTTATGAGACCAATAATAACTCCTTAAAAAAAACAAAAAAAAACAATTTAATTTAATTAGAATTAAAATGTCAAAACCAGTGATCTTAATTGTGAAACCAAGATATTCTCATAAAAAGCAAGTTACAACAGATTATAAAACTTAATTATCAACTAATCCAATCCAATGTTAAATGAAAAAATTAAAAAAAAAAAACACAAAATACAATCCTAGTCAACTTGAGTTAAGCAATTAAGTACTATTTCAGAATCATAAGACTAAAATGACCTAATAAAAAATAAATAAAATAAATAATAAAATTTAATTCTCAATCAAATTAATATCAAAAAATAAAATTAAAAAAAAATTAAATCAATTGGATTAATCCATCAAACTACGTTAATGCGTCAAACTTAAAATCTATATCATAAAAATATAATAACTAAATAAAAAAAATATAATATAAAAAAAATAAACATTGATAAAAAAATAAACAAAAACAAATAAAAAACTATTTTAATTAATAAAAGGATAAAATAAAACTCTCTGTATCATAAAACTAATAATACTATGTTAAGCAGTATTATCAAGAACAAATATATTTTTATGGGGAAAAAAATGGTGGAATGTAAGATAAACATGTTAATTATAGGATCACTAACCTTTCTATATAAACATTAAAATAATTGAAGCATTTTGATTTTGATTTTTTGTGTTTTTTGTTGTTTTCTAATAAACTTGTTTGTTTTGAATATTATTTTTTTTAGTTTTTTTTTAATAATGCACCTAAATAGCTGATGTTATCCAGACTTGAAAGAATTTGTATCATTTCCTTTTCTCAGTCCCAATCTCTACTTCAAGCTTACCCAATCTTAACCTCCTACGCTTGACTTCTAAGACTCCAACAGCTCTTTAAAGCCTGAAGGCGGCAAAATCAACAACCCAAAAGGGTCGGGGAAAGCTGAAAAAACATAAACAAAATAGTCATGCCAAGGCACAGACATAACCCTACAGCAGAAATTAGCAATAAGTCGAGATCCATCCCCTGCCAAAGCCTTCCACAGGTATGCAACCAAGAATATTGTCAAGACGTAACAGAGTCCCGAGGCATGAAATCAAACACAACACACTCAATTATTTTTATTCTTGGAGTCAGTAAGTACTTATCAAAGCCAAGCCACCAGTCTGCAAGCTCTGTTAACATCCGTCGTCTGGTGGCTGAAGAAAATCTAGAGGCAAGAATGAAGGACTGATCCAATATTGAATCTTAATCTTAGTCTCGATCTTACCCTCTTACGTGCTCAGGACTTAGCATGATCTCACCCTTTCCATCAAGCATATTAGAATAAAATTACATCCAATTAAAACACCTCAAGGCTGACCCAGCTAGATCTTCAGTTACCTGGGGCTCGATCTTTCGATTGTGATTGTCGAGGACTTAAAACCAACCCCGACTTTGAGCACCCTACATCTGATCTAAACTCAACCTTGACTTAAACCTAATCTCAAACTCAAAAGCCTAGACTCAACCTTGTCTCCATCTTTCCCTCGAGACGTAATCATGGTTCGTTCCCCGGGCGCCTTAAACCGGACCCTATCCGTGGATGCTTAGAGCCCGATCCCCAAACCGTTGAGTGTCTCGAATCCAAACCTATCCTGGTCCTCAGCACCAAACCTATCCTGGCCTTCATTCGAAAGGAGAAGGAAATGGGGCTCCATGCTAAGCACCATTGCCGTGTCTAAGCTACTATCTGACAACCAGATTTCAATCCTACCCTGATCTGATGTTTGAGCCATCCCTACATATTCTAGACAATATCGGATATGATATGCGCTATTTCCCTAACATCTAAAACGTAACCAAACTTCCAACTCATATGTTAAAGTAAAAACTAGTTTTGGTAACCATTTTTTTTATATAAAAAAAAAACCTTTTGGAAACAATTTACTTTTTAAAAAAAAAAAATTAATAATGGCAAACAACTTTCTTACTCGTTTTAGGAATATAATATATTTTTACAATAATAGAAAAATATAATATATCTTTCACAAACCAAACAAGAACATCACCATCAAGAACCCATCTCAAAAAACCAAGTTAAACCCCAAAAGAACAACGGTAGATTTGCTAATATCAAAGAGGAAGAAGAAGATAAAAGGCTAACCTTCAAATCTTCCATCTTAAGCTTTTCTCTTCATTTCCCCAGCCAGAAACTGAAACTTCACAGCAACCCATATCAAGTTTCACACCTTTAAATGCTAATCCTAAAAGGGTTGTTCAGTTTAAGCCTCCCATTAACAGGCACTCGATTTTGGATGTGGAGGATGATGAAGATGAGGAGGGAAAGGAGAGGAAAAGAAAAGAAAAAAGAATGAGACTTCTTCGCAATCTGAGTCTTCTTCAGTGAAGGGTTTTTGTCTAGTATACCTGTTCCAAGAATGAGGGGTTGTGATTGAAACTGATGGGTCCACTTCTAGTTCTGGATCTGGTGTTAATCAAAGTAATGAGAGTTGTGAGAATTACGATGTAGGTTTTAATCAAAATAGAGAGGATTATGTGAATCATGATAGTTATGAAGATCACAGTTTGGGATCATATTAGGGTTTTGTCCAAGGTGAGAGATCATAAAATCTTGAGTAGGTGTTTGTGTTGGCTGTGGTTTGGAGCTCAAGGGGATATTTTTCAAGTCCACCACACGATGCATTTTCTTTCAAGACCAGCAACTGCTCAAAATCCTAGAGAACTCTATGCAGACTAGATTACAGAAATAATGTTAGCCTGAGTACAGATATTCATCGAGACGATGCTCTTTTAGTCTAGTCTTATTTTCTCTTCTGAGTCAGGCTCTTTAAGACATGACATGAAATCGAGTTTTCTGGAAAATGTCTCTTCCGGCCTATGCGTAGGGTACTGTGACCTGACCCCTAGCAACCATGAATTTGTTTCAACTTTAACCACAGAAGAGTCATCAATTCAAGTTTTTGGTGAGTGGTCTTGTTTGTTTTGTATTTATGTACGGTTGCTGTCGGTGATATTTTGGGTTTTTATTTTTTTAAGAATTCTAGAAATAATAATAAAATAAAACAGTATAAAAAATATTTAAAAAATAATATCATTTTAACAATAGTAGATATATAACATATACAATTCACAGGTCATAAGTATCATACCATCTCTTTCAAATTACAAAATTTAAAAGGTATGGGATTTAATTAGGAGATACAAAAGGAAAAAAAACATAAAAGAAAAAAAGAAATAGAATGAAATTATACCGATAATATTATTAATATTGTTAAAAAAATATTAATAAAATAAAATAAATAAAATTAAAAAAATATTATTAATGATCGGAATAGGTTATATAAATAATTTAAAAGTAAGTGAACTTTAAAATATTTAAACAATTCTTATGAGTTCACTATTTATTATTTGTTTTGTTATCAAAGTTGTCGTGTTGAGATTTTTTCATGAGTATTAATAGTATCATTATTAAAGCTTTGATGTATTTTTAGAGTTTTTTTATATATTTTCTCTCATTTCTATTCTTTGTAATTTATGAAGAGAAAAAAACAAATAAATAAAAAATATTAAAAATACATCAAAATTCTAATATAATACCAATAATATCATTAAAAAAATCTCAACAAAACATCTAAAAATATCAAATCTTTTACCTTTTTATTTTTTTTCTCTCTCCTTATTAAATCTTGTGCTTTTTAAATTTTGTAATTTAAAAAAGTGATAAATTAAATTGAATATTATTTGTTATTCTCGAAAGTCTGTTATATTTTTTAATATTTTTTGTATTGTATTATTTTATTAAATTTTTTTAAGATATTAGATTTCAAAGTACTCTTGTATTTTCTATAAAAAAGATGAAGGTAATATCTGATTCCTCACCGCAATGAAGTTGCTGCTGTACGGAGGCTAAAAGTTTGCTTGATTGAACAGCCGAAAGGAAAACGTAAGAAAGAAAACAAGGACAGGCCTGTTCAGTGCGCCACCAAGCTTCATTAATTATCATGGAAAGTATCCCCAGTCTAAGCCACCAAAACCTTTTCTCGTTAATGCTGTTACATTTCTGGCAAATTCTTTGATTCCATAGCTGCTGGGCTGAAACTTGAGGCTGCCCTCGTGACTAGATATTATTGAGCCAGAATTCTAAAGTAACCTGAAGAAAATGATATCAAAATTATCATTTCTTAGAGCTCCTTTCTTGGGTTTTGGAAGATCGTTGCAAAAGTGATCCTTTTTGGACATCTCAATGGACTCTGCTTCATGTCCAAATATCCCGTCGACGAGCATGGCTTTCATTTTGATACCTATGTTCTTCATCCAGCTTCAGATATTATTTTTCTTGGAATCCCTGCCCTGGTCTTAGGTTACCTTCCTGAATCCACACAGATCCGAAGAGTTTTTTGCAATGGCCAGCATTTTGAACACCTTCAAACATTTTTATTTATTTTAGCGAATAAATTGTTGTTGCTAATAACAAATCATTTTTACTTTAATAAAGATTTCATTCAAACACATTCATGTAACATATGAGATTAAAAGAAAAAATTCATGAAAAATTAAACTTATTTCTTTGAAGTTTCATGCAACTAAAAAAAAATAGAAATATCAATATTCAAAAAAAAAACTAATTCAATTTATTTAAGAAATACAACAAAGATCAAAAAAATGTTCTTTAAATGGAAACAATTAATGGAAAGGAAAAAAAATTGAAGCATTTATCCCGTCTTTTTTTAATATTATTTTTTTTGGCATAGGGAACATCTACTGCTTTTTTTTAACATCAAGCGACGAGTGACTTGTCTCCTACTACTATCAATACTCTATTAAAAAAATATATAAATACAGTACACATGCATATAATGCACATACATGCATCTCAAATCAGATTTGAAGTCAGGTTTAAGAACATTCGCAATCAATTATTCATCGGATAAAATAATTATCCGAAGCAAAATCCACCTATTTGAAACAGTATCTATCATGTCCGGCCAAACATCTAAGATACCATACCGCAGTGCTCATCTTGAGAGAGAGAGAAAATGACTTCTACGGATACAATTAAGTGGTATGGAAAGGACCCCGAATGGATCATGGATGTGGTAAGTTAAAAGTGAGTGGCTTAAAATGTGATTTTCTACCCTCCTCCTAGGTTGCAAGATATAATACAGAATTGGCAACCAAGCAACAAAATACACTCAAGTTGCTAATTCATGAGCAGTTTGGCAGCAAGATCTTTGTAGCTGACTTTCTTCTTCACTGGCAGTAAACTTGGATTTTCAGCTGGCTTTTCGGTATCTAGGGTTGGAGTTGTATTTTCCACCTTCTTCATACTGAGGCTTGACTGTGCATAGGGACCTTCAGCTTGTTTTTCATTGTCAATTGTTGGATTTGTGGTCTCCCCCTTCTTCATACCAAGGCTTGGAATCATGTCCATTAAGATGGCATGAACTGGATCGACCATGACTTCTAGTTTCTCAGGCTTCTCAGTCACCTGGTTATAATACCTTTCTCTCATTTCAACACCAGGAGCTTTATCTAACCACTCTTCATCTCTGTTCTCTTCAGCAGTCTCCTCCTTTGCCTTACCTCTCCGTGATGATTCTGAATCTTCTACCTTTTTAGTTTGTTGGATATCCAGATTGTACTTGCTAACTGGCCCATGAATTTCTTCATTTTCTTCATTCATTTCGTTTTCTTCAATTTCATCATCATGCAAACAGCTTTCTTCTGATCTCTCTTCAAGTATTTTAGCAGGCTTGTTTGCTATACGTGTCCGTGTTCTTCGAGCTTGGCCAGCACCTATCTTTCCCTTCTTTGTGCTCCCACCAGCAGGCCTCCCTCCATGAATTTCATAATTTCCTTCACTCATTTCGTTTTCTTCATTTTTATCATCATGACAGCAGCTTTCATCTGGTTTTTCTTCAGATATTTTAGCAGGCTTGTTTACGATGCATGCACGTGTTCTTCGAGCTAGGCCAGCACCCATTTTTCGTTTCTTTGTTATCCCACCAGCAGGCTTCCCTATATGAATTTCTTCATTTCCATCACTCATATCATTTTCTTCATTTTTATCATCATGAGAACAGCTGTCGTCTGATTTTTCTACGGATATTTTAGCAGGCTTGTTTACTATTCGTGCCCGTGTTCTTCGAGCTTGGCCAGCGCCTACTTTTCCTTTTTTTATGCTCCCACCAGCAGGCCTCCCTCTTTTCCTTGTTGTCTCCTTTTCTAGTGAGCCCAGTTTATTTGAATCTTTTAAAGCAGCTTTGCTTCCTTTCTCCTTGGCTTCACTATCAGTAACTGATGGCAATCTCTCATTTTCTGCACCATCTGAAATGGGAGTTGCTTCTTCCATATCTAGGTCACATACACTTGAGGAAAAGAAAAGGCAGTATGAATGAGCGGTGTTAGTTACACTGCTTATAAATAAAATAGAAGAATTTTAGGAGAGGCATGCATGAAAATGTGAGCAAGTTATGGTCCAACCAAAGTCTGATATATTATGATATTAAGTGGAAGAGATAGTTCTATCACCATTGTCAATACCAAGCATAAACCAGCATCTCAGAAACCATGATGACAACTTTCCACATTTTGATCACTATTTCCACTAAGTTAAAAATGATAATCCCAAAATAAAAAAGAATAAAGTTGAGCAGTAACAAATTACAGTGGCTCGCCTACATGCAATTGAATAAAAAAAAAAAACAATTCATATTGTAGATGGTCAGCAGGTAAGTCAGAGCAAAGCTAGGATTCAACTGCCCACAATTAACAGGCAACTAGTCCCAGAGAGGATGGGCAAATGGTGAAGTTATTGTCCCAGCAAACTATGAAAAATGATGCAGGCAGTCTTCCAGTAAATTTATGACTTGGATTTGAGTTTGAATATTATAACTTTACAATTCACAAACCACTACAAAATGCTGCATGATGTTCTGACTAGGTGTTTGAATTTATCCTTAATAAGACAAAAGGATATCATATTTATAATTCTTTAAGGCAAAAGTACATATTCACTTACACTTCTTTGCAGTTTGACTCTTCCAAACCAGAGGGTTTCAAGTTATATGTATCCTCTGGCAACTTTTGCCCCCTCTCCAAAGAGTCCTCCAACCATTGAGATCCAATCACATACAACCTCTTATTCAGGAGAAAATGTTTCTCTGCAGTTGTGAAACTGTAGAAAGAATATATATTATTATTTAAAAACAAAAAATTGAAATTTCTCCTTGAATATTTAACAGTGTGAATCACTTGCATAATCAGCAACATAGATTAAGTTTCTAGCAATACTCTATTGTATTATATAATTTCATCAGCCATAACAGTCCATAGAGTTAAGTAATAAGAAGTTAAGAACTATAATGAATTAAAACAGAAGCAACACTACAACCAAAATGAGATAGCGGCGGTGACATATCTGAATCTTTCAGATACAAAAAAACTGACAAGATGATCAAACCATGAAATCTGCTGTGGCACAACAAATGCTTCCAATAATCATGTTGAATTGGTTTGGAAACATGCAATACATCATGTGAGTATGGGTTATGAGTCATGTGCAAAGATGCACCAGCTAAAAAACAAATAATTCAACTCGACTTGTCAAAGACCATTCTGAGAGAAGTCATTGTGTGTCTATTTAATCAGTACCCAGAAACATAATCACTTCCAATTTCCACCTAAATCTAGCAAATCAGATCCCACTGTATCAAATAAAAAATGTGACTGTCAGCTTAAATTGACAGTCATAATACATGAAATTGCCACTTAAATTACTTCTTTATTCATGCAGCAAAGGCTATGCCCTTTGTAACACAATGTGTTGTGCTGCAACCCTACCAATAGGCTCACTCTTAAAATATTATTTTAACAAAAATAGAAAAAACAAAAGAACTATCAATTTTGTTATTCCAACTGTTTGACTTTTGAAATGACTAATAAAACCTTTTATTGATTTTTATTTTAAACCAACTTAGAAGGAATTCAAGTGAAAGACCTAAAATAAAATGAATGAAGTTACATTAGCCATTTTAAAAAGTTAGATAGCATTCAAACCTATAGTTAAAGATTCCGCGTGAAAAGGAAATGCAAGTTATCCAACAGTTTCAGCTGCCAAACACCCATGATCATGCAGGAAAACAATCGATAACTTAGGAGTACCTTTTCACAAGGAAACCAAAATCCACATCAGATGCTGGTACAATCAGGACCACCAAATGAGTGGCATGAGCAATATTATTGCTGACTTTGCCACCACCCATGAAAATTTCAAGTTTCAACCTCCTAAATGCAAGTCCCAACAAGGATTCCCAATCGGGTGTTCTTCAAGAAAAAGTGAATTTGCAAGAAAACAAGTCAACAAATCTTCAGATAATAAAGCATTCAACCACATAAAGGAAAGAAGATGTATTAATTGAGTTATAACAGTCATTAAATCTTACAAAGACTCTCTTGAAATGTGAAAATATACACAGCAGCCATGAAACAGAGACCATTTTTCCCCTGGAAAGTACTTTTTCTTTAAGTCGTCTATGGCTTTGGCATCTTCTGATGCATTTATGTTGCTCAAAAGCTAGAAAGAATCAATTAAATAAAATAAATTGAATCCTCCCAAAATTCCATGTATCTATAACATCAACATAATATGATCAGAAATTAATGCTCCAAGTGTCCAAAAAGGTGAAAAAAATAATAAATGAATACAGTTTTACCTGTTTCATGTCTGAAAGATCAAGGTCCCAGTAGTAAGAATCAGAAAATTCATCAATTTCTTCGTGTAACTTCTTCTTTGAACCATCAGAGAGAAAAAGGAAGGACCTTCAAAAGGTATGTGTAGCCAAAAGCATTACCATCACAGCTTGTCAACAAAATGAATAAAAAAAACCCACTAAGCAACGAATTAAATGAAGGCAGGACTCACTTTGGCTGCAATGGAAGGAGCTTCTTTTGCAAACAGCAATCCAAGACCCATGAATAATGAATAATATCTCCGTGAAGCTTTGCTGCTTGATATTTAATCCCTGATACATACCCCTCTATATTATTTTTCTCCTCCAAAAGAAGTGGTATTTATGAGAAACAAACAGTGTGTGATTGTGGTGAGAGGGAGAGGGAGAATGGATGGAGGAGAGACCTTTGCTTTCAGCAGCTATACAATGGGTGACTGAGTTATTTAAATTCATTGAGAAAGTTCCCCCATTCTCAGCAACCATTTTGTGCAAGGATTCGAGAGAATTAGATGGAGGCACATTGACAAAGTCTGTACATGTTAAGGAAAGTTGCAAACATGGAAAAAGCAAGGGAAAAAGCTGATAATAGAGCATTGGAGGTTTAAAAAGCATAAGGCAGCATAATCCATAAAAGTGAAAATTTTCAAACTGAAAAAGTTCAGAGAATTTCTACTTCATCATATTTCAAAATGGGCGTCAGTCATAAGAGGCAAAGAAATGAAAGCATGTACCAACCAGAAGAAGGATACAAAACATCATATTTGAAAATATCAAAGTTTCCCCCTTGATGTCAGAAATATCAGTCTGAATTAAATGAGATGGAACAACAGACAGACTCTTTTTCTCTCCTTTCCTAGAGGATTTTATGTGTCTCAGTTTGCTATCTTGCACATCTCCGTAACCTTTTCCTTTTTGTGTGGTACCATTACTTGAATGTACTAGCTCTACAAACGCTGCAGTCAGAGAAAGGAAACAATTACCAAACTAACTTAAGCGAGCTAGACCCAAGTCCAATAGGTCAAATAATAAATTTATACAGCGCCAGTGATGCATGGAAAATCTGAACACATTATGTGTCCTTACACTGCACATCAAGACATTCATGCCAAGGCTTGTCATATCTCACTCTGTCAATACGCGGAAATCTCAAGCTGTATGGGGCAGAAAAGACCTGGAAATCAGAAAGTGAACTGAGTTCAGGCTTGATCAGACAGGTATAAGCAGGAGTTATGATCAAGGAAGCATAACATGATTTTCAAAAGACAAAAGCATTATGTTCTCCAAAAAAAAAAACCACCAAATTTGACACTTCTTAACTAGGAAGAACTCAAATACTAAAGGTACACATACCTCAGAACTTATAGTCCGAATATCACTGGTAATGGAAAGTATAATTGATCTACAAAAGTTAGGAGCAAGAAAAAAATATTATTGGCCAGAATAATATCGGGAGAATACATATTCCATCCAATGTAACAGGAACCAGAACAGAAATTTTACTTGTCAGGGTTTTCAATCCACACATCTGGTCTCTCTTTTGAATTATTTGTAACTTGATAAAAACTTGGTGGTGAGTTCTTTGGGTATTCATTCTTCCTGAGAAAAAGTACATGTGAAAAGATACAAGTAAATATCTTTATGATAGCATCAACAAGATGCTCAAAGATGGACAAAAACTGCCAAATATGAGAGGGTTATAAGGTTACATAGGCAAGGCCTTTGCTTTAGAAAAATGGACAATGCATGCTACCTAACAAAGACTATATGGATATGGCAAGTAATGATGAAAGTAAATCCTATTGTCAGACAATTTCAGTTCCATCCACAGCTTTGCAATGCTTCTCTTGAGTGAGTGATACAAGCATGTTTTAAACTCAGAATTCCAAAAGTACCTCAAATAAGGCTTTAGTTTGGAGACAACAGTATCCAGCTCCTCATCTGACAGCCCATTGCCCACTCTGCAAAAGGAGATAAATCTACAAAAGAAAAGAGTGACTTCATGTGCATTGAATTTTACATAGAATATCAACTAGTACATAATTATATTTACAGAAAATTGTCGATAAGGGGTAAATACTTACCGCCTGGGATATGCATTAGAAGCAGGACGCTCTGCTAGACCCAACAAGAATTGAGCCACCTGCAGTTTGTAAGAAAATTCTTATTCTGAAGCCCAAAACATTAAGATCACATAGCAAACAGGATCCTAAGAAAGAAGCTGAAGAAACAATCCTATCCTACAGCATTTTTCTGCGAATGGCAGTTCAACACCTCCATCACTGCACTAGGAAATGGTTTCAATATTTCCTTTTCCCTAGATAAACCATGTAAAGAAGAAAAAAATTAGAAAGAAGGATGGCAAACAAACCTCTCCTCCACGACGTCCAGAACCATAGTACCCCCCTATCGACAAATACATAAACAGTGAAATGCATTCAATTTCTTTAGAGGAACTAAAAGTAAGAGAAACGAGTACAGACCTATGATAAGAACATCTAAGTCAGAACCAGCACGAATGTACTCAGGCTTCAGTTTCAACCACTTTCCACTCCGATCACTTGGTTCCCATTTGGAACCAAGGTCTTTTAATACAATACCTTCATCCCTAAGAGCATACATCATTTAATAAATAAGAAATATTTAATTAACAACTCTTAGAAAAGGAAAAAACAAAAACGTTTCACATTTATACACATGCTATGGACATGTTTCTCTCTAAGAACAAATTTTGGAGTGGGGGGCCATCTTGTCCCTTCAAAAGTCAATATATATTCAAAATCCTCTTGGTTTGAAGAGGATTTTAGAAAAAGTACTATGAAACGCTTCCCTACAATAAGAATTATACAGTCTTGCCCTCCAAGCAAGTTTGTCTGGATTTGTTTCAATTTCTTTCTCCTTTCCTTCCTGACTATATTATGAAGCACTGTACACCCACAACCTTCAGTTGCACAGAATGTTACGGTGAACTCCTATTTAAATAACACCAAAATACTTTTTCTCAAACACGCTGGAAATTGCAAGTTCATGTTTGTGAAGATACAGGAGACTATTACAAGTTCATGGAAGGATTGAAGCACATAAGTAACTCCCAAGTTTCAATATCACTAAAAATAAGGCACAAGCTGTCCACACTAAGTAACAGCCACTCCAACCTAACAGATTTAGTGGTTGTTATTAGAAGAAGATTTGTAACATTAATTAAATGAAAGAGAATACCAACCTGTTTTCAATGGTTTCCTTAAAAAATTTCTCAATGCCATCCACGTTATATGCAATAAGCGAACAATGAGGTTCCCCTGTATGATTAGTGTGAGAAAATTACTAATAATCCATAATAATAGACATCACGTAAAGCATTCACATAATAAAATTTTATAAGGGTTAAAATGCCAAGCAGTACAGTATCCTGCATATCCTAATGAGTCTGCGTATCCAGACAAGCAACAACCATGAGTGATACTAAGCCAAACTGAGTGGGTGTTTGGAGGGGGGGTGGGGGGGATACACCTAGCAAGTACTTTAGCCAGGAGTTGAGCATCCACTTGACTTGGGTTGATAACCTCCCAAGGACGCTTGACATTAGGATTCAAATATGGAAAAAACCCATCAGAAACATAATATATAAAAGTTTTTTTGACTCAAATATAGAAAAAACCAATCGGAAACATAATATATAAAAGTTTTTTTAATACTCATTACTCAGGATTTTATAACTATTAAATGAAAAAAAAGGGGGAGAGGAAATCTAATCTATTCATGTTGGATTTATAATATATATAAACATTCATCAGGCCTATTCATTTAAACCCACCAAACCAATAAGTCAAATCAACTTGACTTAATTGGTTTAGTCTGGGCTCCAAAGAGACCCAGCCCAAACAGTCCGAATCAGCACATGCCTAAGGTCACTACCTAAGCTGCTACAGAAAATTCTACTCACTACCTAAGTTGCAGACACAGCTAGTGCCAGCAATGATCACAGGCTACCAAGGAAACAAGTCACTGAACTTACTTAGAAAAATCAAACAATTTTAGCTTGAACAACTTCATTTATATGCTACAGTCTACATCACATGAGAATATTATTGAATGCATCAATTATGCACAAATGATACCAATGTTAGTTTGTGTACCAAGAAGACGATGAGCATTAAGACCCCCATTAGGTACTAAGATCTCTAAACGACCCTTCACTGGCTTGACAACTTTACGGAGCAGCTCATGCCTTTCCTTCAAGGTTTGGTGAATCACACTTGTATCTCCAACATAAAGAATATCAAATGCAACATCTAGGAAATTATGTAAAGGTAAACTGAATCCATTAAATTATTTAAGTTGTGATTTTGATGATAAATTCATGTGGTTACTCACAACTATTTTGTTATCTCAAAGCGAAAGAAAAGCTGAAACTGGACTGAACTTCAAATCAAGTCTGACAAAAAGGATACAGCATAACTGCAAGAGAAAAGACATGCGTGTTATATCTTAACCACTGATTTCTAATTTAGGAACAAGGAAAACAATTACTAACAAAGAAGATATAAAAACCTGTCTATCACTATCAAGCCCATCCCTTGCAGCCTTTGCTGCGAAAAGATAATATGTAGCTGTAAGTGATCATTACTCCCAGAAATGAAAACAAACACCCCCGCCCCCCAAACAACAAAACAAAAGGGAAAAAAAAGGGGCAAATTTTCAATCAATGTGTCAAATAACCTATTTCTTGATTTGAACCAAACTCTGCAAACCGATTCAAAGATGTATCCCAGACCAGCATTTCACCATCAAGAATACACCTACAACATTATGAGGAAAGAAAATTAGTAGAATCTAACATTTCTAAACTTCACAAGGTTAAACTTGCAATACTGAAATTTTTCTAATGTTAGGTAATGATTTGGTACAAGGGAAATGGGGTTTAAATTTTACCTTCATATTATTTAACCATGTTTGGTTGAATTTTTAAAGGATTTTAATTATTAAGGAGGTACTAGGTATCCCCATATTGGTGTTTTTGGAGGCTAAAATTTATTCTCCAGAAATATTTTTTGTCTCAAAATATGCACTAAATTAATTTGTAATTGTCTCTCACCAATCATTACTAGTAATTTAAATATTTTATCTCTTCCCACTAACATTTAACCCTTCAATTTATGAATATACCTAACATCTTTAAAAACTGACTTTCACATCCTTAAAATTGCTCTTGAAATAACTCCTATATTAATTCACCCTCATATTTTTTAATCTCATACCAAATGCCACCTTAAAAAGATTCATTATGCATCTATGTCCTGCCTTGTCATGTTGATCTTTGAACACTTAGCTAGCATTTGAATTATAATGCCAGTGATATCAAATATATTTCCAAGTTTTATACACAAAAGGTAGCTTCAAATACACACACATAGACATATTATCCTAATAAGCATGGAAGAGGAGTAGGAAGGCCTGCAGTGAAATCATCCATTTAGAAAATAGTTTGGCCTAACTGTGTGTCTTGCAACTTGCAGGACACACAGAGCAAAAGAAAATAAAAAAAAAGACATAAAAAACCAACATAAAGAAACAATAATAACTAGAGATGGGATTACCTCTCATCCAAAACATTTTGTACAATAATGTCCGACATTCCATGAGCATATTCAGAGTGATCTAGAAAGTTCCTGCACCAGTATCCTGCATGAGTATCTACAAAACAAACTCAGAAGTGTGTGCAGTTGACATTTCTCAACATGATAGAGCTTAAAGAACTATTAAGTTCACGGTGATCTGAGTTTTGCAAAACTTCAAATGGAAGAAAAATTCCTAGTCTTGGGAAAGTATTGACATATTGTAGACCTTGAGTTCAGGTTTTAGGAACTACAAAGATACATTTACTTAGAGTCAGGAAACTACAGGCTTATGCCAAAATAAGCAGGTGAGAATAGTGTTACATGTGAAAGTATAAGCAGCATCTATTACCAACATAACTTTTTTAAAATAAAGAAATTAAAAAAAAAAAGACCTACCTTGAGAAATAGTGTACATCCGCACCATTCTTATGTATTTGGATGCGATCACCATCAAATTTACATTCCAACACCACTTCCTTCCCATGCAACTGCAGAAATAAGGTACAGCATATGAGATGCTAGTTCTTAAAAAAAAAAAAGACATTAAAGAAAAAATGATGTGCACATTGCAAATGCATTCATGTAATCCAAAAATTTTAAAAAAAATGCTGGAAGAAAACCTTTTTCCATGCAGCATGTGCATCACTAACTCTCATTGCTAGTTGAGGGCGCACTGCTTTTCCAACTTCAATATCCTGAAACAAAAAAATAAAGGAAAAATCAAAATTCCACAAGGTGCTAGCCATTAACATATAATGATAGTTGCAAGACTGACCAAAAACACAAGAAAATCATCAGATAGCCAGTGATAGAAAACATTCTCTTATCCCCTAAAATGCTTACACAATGCACACTGTCTTTGAATCCAAATTGATAACCTACATGTGATCTGTACATAAGGTGAGAACAAGACACTTTTTTCAAAGTTTAGCAACACATACCTGACGTTTATGCCTTTGATTTCGATCCCTCAGCTTTTCACAAACCAATTTTAAGTCACATGTAACATTAAACAAGTCTTCCGCATCCGGGTGAAATTCATGAAATACACTCTTTTCACTCATCCCCAACTTCAAATCTGCAACGTATTTACAAAACGACACCTCAAAAAAACTCACATACCTGAAAACAAAACACAATTTTCAAAAACTAGTATTAAACCAATCATTACCTTTAAGAATAATCATAATAATCCACTTCATTTCCTGTGTATTTGTCTTGTTTATCAAAGCAGCAAGTACTTCAGTTTTCTCACCCCTGATCATAAAATCATCAAAGATAACAAATAGCAATACTTCAAGTACCTAAAACACTACAGGAAAAAAAAAAAAAACTCTCAACAGCAAGTGAAACCTGCTATGGGAAAAATCTGTTTCCCACCACAAGTATTCAAGAATCACCACTACTAATTTAATGGGGCCAACAAAACAAAGGTTTTGATTTCGTCTAATGCAATTCATGATCATCAAATCTATCGCAGATACAATGCTCTAATTCACGCACAACCAGCAATTGATTTGCTAAACCGGATCACATAAAAACTAGTGTAATTCCCTCTTCTCAACACCCACAATTCACTAAAACTATCATTGCCTTCTACTATCAAGAAACTTAATCTAACAGTATTCACAAACAAAATTATCATCATAACTCCAGCAATGCCTACTTACTCAGCGGCTAATTTTCACTTCCAACAACACCTAATCTAAAACACTACAATCAAAACCCTAGCAAAATTACCAAAAGAATCAAACTTCAATACCTATTTTCACTAGATGCCAATTTATCAAGCAAACCATTCAGCTCCTCAATCGTCAACCCACCCGACACCGTTCCCTGCCTCCGCTGCAACACCTATTTAACCAAAATTAAAAATTAAAAAAATATATATTATTTTTCATCCAAAATAACTAATTTTTTTGTTAAATTTTATTAAATTACTTACTTCGGCAGCAACGAGAGAGAAATTGCCGGCATTAGCACCGGTAGCGTTGGCGCCACCTTTACGCCAATTAATCAACTTCAAGGCATCAGGGGAATCCCTGGACATGCCGAGTGCTTCAATGAGGGAAACGGCGAGGACAGATTCTTTGAGACCGTAAGTGCCGCGTTCGCGGTCGAGGTTAGGGAGGATCAAGCGGACGGCGGAGAAGTAATCGGACGGAGAGCAGAAAGTGTCGATGAATTTGCGGAATTTAGAGCGTTTTCTGGAGGAAGTTTTGGCCTTTGAAATCCAGTTGAAGAGACTCACTAAGATGGAGAATTTCGTGTGCTCAGTTGACGACGAAGAGGAAGAGGAAGCCATTTTCAAGCCCTTTTTTTTTTTTTCTTGGAGGTTTGCATTTAAATATGGAGGAGGTTTTTCTTGTTTGTATTTGGTGTAGTGACACGTGTATTGATTTTAGCTTGCAGGGGAAGACGTTCCATTGTAGGTAGTATTTGGTAATACGATTGAAGTTATCTTTTTTTTTTAAGTGATTTTCGTGAAATTAATGCCTTTTTTTATATATTAACTTGGTATTTTCAGATAAAAAATTGAAAAATAATTTAAACAATAACTTTGAACCTCTACAGTCAAGTTTGTTTTTGAATCATTTTCCATGGATATTAATTTAAAAAAATTTTAAATAAAAAATAATATAAATAACAATTATTATCTCCAATTTAATTTGATAGATCAACTCAATGATGTAGAGTTTATTTAAAAAACACGGTGTAAATATTTTTAAAGTTTTAATATATTTTTAAATAAAAAATATTTTAAATCATAATTATTATTACAATTTCAAACCTACAATTATTAACCCATTACCAACTTGTAAACTTGGAGCCTGGCCTAAATTACTAAATTTATTTTTAATGGTTTGGGACAGTAATCCAATTAAATTCAAGTGTATATAATTCATGAAACAACTTCAATATTTTTTAAAAAATTTTAATCTAAAAGAATGTTGTTGTAGTTTCTTTATTTTATTCAAAATAAATTCATTTTAATATTGACTCAGGTTAACCAATGGTTCCTGAGTCTTTGAGATAACAATAGCTTCAGAGTAAATTAACAATCGTTAGGTTTAAATCCAAACATGGCTTCCACTGGCCATGTACAGGCTTCCACATGGATTTGAATTAGCTAGATATGGAACTCATCAGAAAGTTGAGCCGTTAAAGCCGAAGAACAGACGCTGGACACATTATAAGAAGAAGAAAAGATCATGACAGGTTTGTCTACGCGATGAAAAGTACTACGGTTAAAGCCAAAAACACAAGAAAAGATGCCTTTTGGCTTGCAAAGTATACAGAAAAACGGGCATGAAGCTTTACTCTCTGGAATGCCATAGCAAGCCGAGCAGCATGCATATATATATATGAGAAGTCCAACTTGTGCAAGGATTTGTTTCAAAGCATGACATAGAGACACCCTTTTATACCCCGTTTGTCACAGCAGTCCACACTGCAGAATCTCCTCCAAGATTTCCCACTTGATATATATAAACCCAGATGGATTATCAGATTCTTTTGTGTATCGCTTTTTTTCTGGCAAGCCATTACTTTACACACAACAGTTTAGTCAAGTTCATTGACAGTGAAATGCTAGCAGCTTTACCTGTAAATGCATATTCATAACGAACACTAAGCCAGTGATGGAAGCAACGGACAAGTAGTAAATCAAGTTCGAGCTGACAGTGGAAAGCTAGCAGCTTAATTTGACTTACTTCTTTTAAATCAATAAATATTAAACCCTTTTAGTTTTAAGCCAAAAAGATCTTGTAAAACAGTAGAAGCAGAAATTAATGGTATTGAAGCCAAAACCAAAACCCAGACACGTCAGACCAGACCAGAGGCAAAACTTACAGGAGAGTCGAGAAACTTCATGAACAAGCGAGAGCTACTAGTGCAGAGCTTAGTTTAGAGAATATCTGCAGTCGTTGAACTCATTTTTGCATGGACACTTTTCCCGAGTCCACCAATGGAAACCGCTTCTGCAAATGCAGCGGCGGCTTCCGTGCCCGCAAGTACAACAGGCACACTTACATGCATCACAACCATCACATACTGCAAAGTACATGGCTAGTTTTGGTTTTTAGCATATTTTTTAAAAAGATACTCCTGAAATAATACAGTTAAATTTATTTGTGTAAAATAGTAAATTTTATATATGTCACGACAGTTTTCATATATTGTGATTAGAAAAAAATATTTTTATAATTGATTTTCAGATGGCAGGTATGACCCTCGTAACATTAATATCGTTGATCTTATCTCATTGAATTTTCTTTTAAAATATTGGTGATGTTATAATTAAAATTTTAATGTTTTTTAAAGTTTTTTTCCCTCTGTTTTCCATTTAATATTTTTTAAATGTTTTTTCCATTATAAATAACATCCAGTTATAAAAATCATGTTTTTCAATTGCAACATAAACAAAAGTGTTATTTCTTTAAATTTATCAACCGTGTTATTTTGGTAATATTTTAAAATAACTGGAATATTTTAAAAAATAATAAATTAAAATAAAACAAGACTGCACCATGTCACATCACATTCAATTCAGTCCTGAAGCTTTCAGGGCACCCATGCAAGAGTGGCGTCTTTGATGTGCGTGCTGACATGACTGGAGAAGGTTGTCCTCCGTCAAGATCAAACTTCACATTGCACATATAAAACATCGTCGCAAATGCTGTTTTCTTTTTTAGTTTTATTTTTACACACACATATAAACAGGCTCAACATTCACAAAAATATATAAATTAATTTTTGTTTATTTTTATATTTTAAAAGTATTTAATTTTTTTTAATTTTTTACTTTAAATTAATAATTCTTTGATATTTTTAAATTATTCTAATATCTTAATGTTAAAAATAATTTTTAAAAAATAAAAAATATTATTTTAATATATTTTAAAAAAAATTCTTTAAAAAATATCTATAATTATATTTTTCTGTGCCCAATTTATTCTAAGATTTGTGCTATTTCTTCAAAAAAAAAGAAAGATGAGATGTTAGTTTCTTAAAAAACTTGCGCAGTTGGTGTCCAGTACATATGGGCTATGGATTTGTGTTTGAATGGTGGATGGTTTTATTTCTTGCGTGGACTCGCTTTGGGGATATTGGTTCCTATAGGAGAATAGAGCTTTTCTTGGATCGGAGGAAAAAAGAAATCTATACTTGGAATTAAAAAGGGATGGAGATGCTCTAACTCTAACATGACCCTCTCAATTTTATTTTTTAATGGTAATGTAATAGTTTGGAGCTTAAGATGAGGCTTTGTTAAATATAGAAAATGACCACTCTTATGCTTTGGCTTATACCAATTTTAGTTTTGAATAGGAGATTATGCACAACATAAAGATATTTATACATGGATTATCAATAGATATAACAATCTAACATGTACCCAATAAATATAAAACCAAACTAATTTAAATAAGTAAACAAAAATGTAGTTAAATTACTTAATAAATAATTGATATGATATAGATACTGTTAAACCCAACTCAAATGCATTATGAGTTGCATACATTTGTATTATATATAGAATATTAAATATAACAATCTAACATGTAATTATTAAATATAAAACCGAATCACTTTAAATACGTAGAAATTTGTTTTTAGTTCAATTACTCAATAAATAATTGATATAATATAGATATTATAAAACCCAACTCAAATATGTTATGAATTGTATATGTTTGTATTATATATAGAACATTTATATGTCTTAATATATAATACGGCTTTATAATGGATATCCAAAACTTGATAGGTAAGATATAGATATAAAAAAAAATTTATCCAATGAGCAATGAATATGATATAAATTAATACAATAAATATCCAACTCATGAATACTTATTGTTATGATAGTAACCAGAAACAAAAGATAACAAAGTTTATTATAAATTAAAATTATAAAAAATGAAGAATACTATAATTATATGCACCTTTATTATTTAATTTTTTATCCATCCAAGTTTTACATGTCAAAAGACTACGTTTTACTTGTCAAAAGACTACTACAACTTTTTATATAGAAAAAAAATAGAAAATCTTATTAATATTAAATAGAAAAAAATTTAAAAAATTCTTAAATTGAAAATGAAAAAATAAAAATAATTAAAAAAATGTTTATTTTACTAAAAGAAACTCTTCCGACCTTATTGGAATGAAAACAACTCATTTTCAAGTTCACAAAACTCAATTGGAAACGTTCTCCACCATAAAAACATCCTATATAAGCAAAACCTTATCAGTCATAAACTTAGTAATGATTTTGTATACGAATCATCTCACTGTGGATCCTTATACTCTTAGTATGGATTATCTCATAATGGGTTCCAGCACTTCAATTTTCAATAACAACACGCACTAATAAACACACAAGGAATAATTAAGTCTTAATACCAACTGCCACAATAAAAAACAAAGGTTTCATTATAAGACCAAGATTACAATAAATATTACAAGACATTCAGAGTATTTGATTTTATTAATTTAGGTTTCACAGAAAGATGTTTCCACACCCCCCCTCCAACACAAAAAAAAAAAATCGATAAATTGAAAATAAAAAACTAAAAAAAAAATATTTTACATGAATGAAATGAAATCAATTTGGGTAATATTAAGAAAATAAACAAATTGTTTCCATAAAAAAAATAAACAAATTGATTTTTTCAGAGATATATTGAAAGAAATCTCTCTTGCACACACATGTATAGAACTATATCAAATCGGAAGATATCTCCTATTCATCTTTATCGGTTATATTTATCCATTCATCAATTATATGAATTCACACCGCCTCCATTCAGATAATCGAAGGTAAGCTTCCATAGAAGCGAGCAAAACTGGCAGCCATGGTTAAAGATATTGCTATTTTAGAAGGATGGCGATCGATGAACCTCAACTAGTGCATGCATTCTTTGCCCTAGATGGTCCTCGTGACACAGGCTAAGAGACATATAATGTCTGCACATTTGAAAATAATTGGATCAGTTTCTTTTGCTTTAGATGCTTTAGTACTCTTTTGTCTGTCTACACTGCCAATCACGTTTCAAACTGAGGTCGGTTGTGTCAAAAGGAACTAAAAGGGTGATACAGTAATGGTTATTTTTTAAAATATTAACACTTGTTATTTCTGTATAACCAAGGGCCATTTCTTCTTCTCTTGAAACTTTGCATGACTGACCTTCGGCGGCCATGGATCGATGTCACAATCTTTCATTAATCCACAGCCCAGAAGATCATTTGTCTGTTTTTTCCTCGCCGCCTGTCGTTCTTTTCTCCCAATACATATAAAGGAAAATTCACTATAGCTCGAATTATTAATTAATTAATTAATTCCAAGCCTTGAAACATTGACTATCTCCTAATTATTTGAATTTTATTTTAAGTATCTTGCAGACCAAACCAAAGTCTTTTATATTAACCAGTAATTAATGGTCGACTCTGTCACTTGAATGATAGGTTTGAATAATATTTTTTCTACTAATTTTAATGATAATTAAGAGATAATTTTCATATAAACGCTATATCATTTTATTTTTTAATAATTTTAAACAAATATGTAACCAAATACATTTTTATCTCTTTTGTATTTATATATTTTATTATAAAAAACTAATAAAAAACAATCTTATAAACTTCTTCTTTTTTACTTGAAACCTGATTTTAATTTATCATTCTAACTTTTTTTGGTCGTGAAGCTATAAAAGATAAGTTATATATGTCCTCAAGCCATTGGGTTCCTTGGATTGTTAATGAGCGGAGACATGAATGGCGATGAAAAGGACATGATTTGAAGATCTGCTACCATATATTCTTTTTCAAACTCTATCGTGTGGTTCTAAAGATAAAGAAGATAACATAAGAAGCTGGCTAATATTTGTACCACTAAACCTTAGGTCACATGCATCATGAAATTTCTAAAGTCATAAACCATCCGCCAGTGGTTATCCAATTTTAAAGGCTGTGGGATTTCCAACCCACCCTTATAAAGATAAGGTCCTGTCAATTTTGTCACTGTATTGTAGATGTAACTAGAGGATATGCTCTTGCGGCCAAATCGATATCATGTCCCCAATTGTCAATTTTTTCTCAATTTAAACCCTAACTCTTTGACACCATGGTTGTAAAAACTGATTCGGGATCTCGAATTAAAAAAAATTGGGGTTTTTGAGTG